>NC_051155.1:12601932-12901932 GCF_013339745.2 Dermacentor silvarum | reverse complement strand
GAAACACTCACTCACCTTCGATGTGGCTGAGTCGGAGGCAATCATGGTGATCTTCGAGGCAACGTGTAGCCCATAAAGAGCGAGCAACAAGTTGGAATATACCAAAGATGTCACAGCGAGGCAAAGGGCACAGAAATCGCAGCAAACTCATCACGCAACCCGCACACATACGCCGCACGCACAAAGTTCCGGAATGCGCCAAAGAGTCAACAGTGCAAGCGCGCATTCACACAAAAACGCGCTACAAATCCATGCTTTCATAGACATGAATTGCAATATTTGATAACAAATCTCGCAATATAATATGGTATTTACAATAATACGCAATACATTAATGGTATTTCTTAACAATTTCTGTGGTTTGCAAGAGCATGAAAGATTTCTGCTTAGGTTCTTTGAGGAACTATTTTCTTTATCGCGGCGCAGTGCGCCGGCCCGTCACGTACGAGCGCGCGGGAAATAGTGCAAAATTCAAACGTCACAAATGTCGCGCCCTGTGTACGCGCACAGTTTTCATCGTTTGTATTAAAAAAGAAATATTTATTTTATTACGTGAAGCAACCGGCGCGAAATGAACTACGGACCAGCAACGTACACAATTGTCGCTGTTCGTGCTTGTTAGTTTGACATCATGACAAACGGTAGACAGCATGCCGTCCCATTGATTAAACATTTGTACCTGTGCTTTTGCGCTACGATTTGCCACCGGCAAAGTATAACAGCGTAGATTGTGCTTGGTGGCCAAGCAGTTTCCAAGCACACTGGCCAGCACCCCGTTTCTACGTGTTACCGAATAGACCTAGGCTTTCATGTAAAATATGGACACCACGTCGCAGAGATCACCCAAACTTGTTTCATTCTATTGTGCGCTAAGGGCTAACAACTAAACAAAACGCACTCTTTGAAAAACATATTTATTTATTATGCTTACATACTACTTTTCCCACCATCTTGCCCAAATTTAACATGGTGGCAATGACGTTTTCTGACACAGACAAGGCACTGGCCACTTACAATAGAAGCCGATGAGAATCTAGGAGGTGCCGAATCATCGGTCATTGGTCACTGCTTGTCGGGACATTTGTCTTGTGCTCCAATTTTGTGTCTATATATATATATATATATATATATATATATGTGTGTGTGTGTGTGTGTGTGTGTGTGTGTGTGTGTGTGTGTGTGTGTGTGTGTGTGTGTGTGTGTGCATAGAGGGTAGTCATTTTTAAGTCTTACGGAATTTTTAGAAATCGCCTGTGGCAGGTAGCATAACTATCATTGAGCTGGGTTAATCGATGAGGCGGACGTTAGTCGCACGAGCAATCGAAACATAGATTCAACTAATTAACAAGAAATCACTAATTAACTTCTTATTTTATTACTTTACGACACATATTGCGATTTACGAATTTGAGCCGGTGAGCTTATCAGGCGTATCCCCTTGGAATGAATTTCCAGAATGACACCAGTTTGGAGATATGCGCCATCAAACTCGCCGTAAAAATGCACTGTTGTTACACTTACTTTGTTACCAAAATGCTGTTTTATACATTGAAGCACAAAAGTAACTAAAACGCCCATGTATTTCGTCCCACACTTTGGGCAATAATATCTCGAAACTGGTGTTATCCTGGAAATTAATTTCAGGTGGATGCGTCTTGCAAGCTCACCGGCTACAATTCATATATTGCAATATGTGTCGTAAAATAATTAACCTAGAAGGTCATTAGTTTTTTTGGTAATTATTAGAATATTAGTTTCAATTTCTTGTGTTACTAATGTCTGTTTCTTCGAATAACCAAGCTAAGCGATAAGAATTATGGTACCTGCTACCAGCGATTTTGAAAAAATTTTTGGAAAGCCTATATTTTGAACACCCAGTATATACATGGTGTCCCAACTTTCTTGCACCGACACTTAAATATATGCAAATGCCACGTAGCTGGACAGAACCAACGTAATGTTGTTTGCCGTCGCTTACAGATACTCAATTTTTTGCATTAGATAAATAATTAGATAATTATTATAATTATTCATTATTAATCAAATATTAATAAATAATTAGCTGCTCAGCTATTATATTTAGATGACAAGTGTCAATCAGAAAATTATAGAGCAACAGGAAAAACTGCCGATACAGCTTTCTGTTGCCCAATACGTGGTCATAAAAGTGTTTTTCCGAGCGTGAAAGAAGCCCGCGGATACACGCATAGTGTCTCAAGCAGCTAGTTGTGCGGCAATTTTGCGTGTATTCGCGGGCTTCTTTCACGCTCGGAAAAAAAAGAATAAGAAAAAAATCACTTTTATGTTGCACGTATTGAGCAATAGAAAGCTGTATCGGGAGTGTTTAGTGGCAGGAGCGTCGAGTGCCATTTGTTCTTTGGACAGTACTTCCGGCTCACCTCCTGAGATGATCAGGAGGCGAAAATAAATCGAAAAAAATAGTACAGTACAAAATTCACGAATTTCTTTATAGATATGATATCAGAGCATAAGTTTAGCTATAGGTTTAGTTACTGAAGTGTCTGGAATAATTAGAATTAATTAGCTGAGACGACCGGGGACGCAATCCAAGTAAATCAGAAAAATAGAAAAAAAAATGGTTCAGTTCAGAATTCATGAATTTCATTATAGATATGATATCAAAGCATAAGTTTTGTTGCAAGCTGATTTGCTCAAGTGTCTGGGATAATTATAACTAATTAGCTGAGACGAGATTAAAAATAAATCAGGAAAAAATAAAAAAGTAGTACACTGCAAAATCCATCGGTTTCTTTATAGACATGATATAAAAGCATAAGCTTAGTTCAAGTTGAGTTACTGAAGTGTCTGGAATAATTAATTGATCAGAAATCACTTATTACTGCTTACCAAAGCACAGAACACCAACGACGGGATGCGAGTGCCAAAAAGAAACACCTAAGTCAAAGTTTAAGGTTGCCTACTCTTTTAAGCATGAAATGCTTTTAGCTCCCGTTATCGGCGATGTTCAAGTGACCTTGAGCCAAAAGCCAAAGCTGTTATCCGGGCACTCAAAACGAGAACATGCCGGCAAGTTGAAAATGAAATTTAGCCACCCGTAGGCACAAGTACAACTGTGGTATGGACGTAGAGTGCAATATGGCGTACCGTACATGCAATACATTGTACTTGATATAAACGAAACATAGCAAACAAAATAGTAAATGGAGTCTGCTTGACACTGGCTTTGCCGCACATCAAAAACCACTATGACAAGTTGCGAGAACAAAACGAGATCATCCGAGCAACCAGTCAAACTTGAAAAAATGCGGTCTCTGGCACCAACCCTTTACTACACATGCTAGTTACTCTCCAAAAAAATTACAAAACAATTTCTTGCGAGTTCTCCCCAATGTTTCTTGACAATATCACTCAAGCTGTAACTTCTATTAAGCTGAAGTCTCATTGACATTTCCAATAGCGACGTTCCAAAGGCAGATAGATACAGGGATAGATAAAGAGGGCCGATCCTGGAGGCAGTGCAGAAAGAGTCTAAGAGCAATGGCACCCCTTTCATGTGGGCCGATCCTGGAGGCAGTGCAGAAAGGGTCCAAGCTCAATGGCACATATCCCCTGTGGGCACGGGGACCTGTAACGCTTCCTTGAACTGCCCTTGTCATACGTGGGACCCAAAGAGACAAAATCAAAAGCCCTTCCTCTGTCGAGAAAATGGAGTATATCCCTTATAAAAATGACTATTGTTATGTTGTTGGCATATTGTTGAGGAATTGTTGACACAATATCCTTTCAATAATGCCTCAATAGTTATTGAACGTACACAACAATACCTCAACAATATGGTTGTTGAGCGCTTCAAAACAGTAAAGTCATTGACTAATTGTTGTTGACATATTGTTGACTAATGTTGAGTATTATTGAGAATTGTTGAGCAATATTGATATTGAATATATATCTGAAAGCAAAGCTTGTCGGCGTAAGCATCTTACGTAAGCAAAGGCATATCATAGGTAAGCAAAGCTTGTCGTCCGATTCTGGTAAGCGAAGCTTGTCGTCCGACTCTAGAATGCTGATTCTAGCGTGACGGCTTCCGAAGCCCAAGCGAAACGTGAGCGAAGAGCCGCCGAACCCTGAATTTAGGGCAAACGAAGGGGAACGCCTGCGGCAGCGTCGTCTTGCCACAAGCTCCCCCAGTTACGACTCGAGAGATAGGCCTTTGGTTCAAGTTATGTGACACCCTATATATTTAGTGGTGATTAAGTGAACAATAAAACAATATGTGTAAAACACATACACGTCTACGTGTGTGTGTTTTCAGATATATATATTCAATGTCAATATTGCTCAACAATTCTCACTAGTACTCAACATTATTAAACAATATGTCAACAACAATTAGTCAATGACTTTACTGTTGTGAAGCGCTCAACAACTTTATTGTTGAGGTATTGTTGTGTAGGTTCAATAACTATTGAGGCATTATTGAAAGGATATTGTGTCAACAATTCCTCAACTATATGCCAACAACATTTCAACAGTCATTTTTATAAGGGATATACAATCAGGCAGGTTTGATGCCTTGAGATAGGATGTGTGGGTACTTTATTAATCAATTTCCTTCAACCTAAAGGTTCACCTACCACGTGATGTCTGTGGTAGGTAGGATGTTGTGCATCCACCGTCATGTCCATAACTGGTGGCACTGGCTAAATATCCCTACTAAAAATCCTATTTAATTTCAAACGGGTTTCATCAAATAGGATTATGGAACGGGACTCCGTTTGAACCTGTTTAGTTCAGACCAGTTTGTCCCCGTTTGAACCCATTTAGCCCAGACCTGTTTGTCCCCGTTTGAACCCATTTAGCCCAGACCTATTTGTCCCCGTTTAGTCCACTCCCCCGTTTGACCCTATTCGAACCTATTTATTTCCCTATTTGAGCCAGGTTTCATTAGACTGGTCCGATGTCACTTAACATAAGTCACTCTTTAAATCTATTTGGTGCACTTATGGATGTGATGATGTGTGGTGTTTTGTGGCGCAAGGGCCAGTTATGGCCAAAGAGCGCCATGCCAGTGTTTGTGAGTGTGCAGTAGAGCGATGAATTCTGAGAAGTAGATGAAGCGTGGCTGTAAAGGGGCCTAAAAATAATCGCTGTATAGTGCGTAAAATATACATGTACTAAAATCATGGCAATGACTAATGAGGTGTACTTTGCAATGAAGAATGCATTGAGAAAGAGTGACACGATATTTAAAATATTTAAGATGCAGTAATTGGAAAGAAGCACTACTGCCTAGACAGAGCCCTTGAACCACAAGGGCCTGGAGGCATGCGCTATAAAAAATTATCACAGCGGCATCCTCTGGAGAGAGGATGCGCTACGAACTAGTTGGGCTAATAACATGCAGGACCACATCGTTCAAAAAATCTACGACTGCTTTGAGATTAAAAATCGGTTCTTCGCCAAGAAACATAATGGGGTGAAGCGGGACATGATATCGGTACGCTTGTGAAAAATATTTCTTTCTGTTTCGGCTTCCCGGCACTCCACGAGGACATGGAGGACAGTCAGCCTCTCACCACATCTACCACAGGTTGGTGGTTCACTACCAGTAAGCAAAAAATTGTGGGTGCCATGTGTATGTCCTATTCTGAGACGACAGAATAGGACATCAGTTCGTCGTGTTTTCATTACGGGAGGCCAGAAACCTAACTGTGGTTTAATGAGGTGAAGCTTATTGTTTGTTTCAGCGTCCCACAAGCGTTGCCAGTGGCTTCGCAGTTTCTTTCGCAGGAAAGGCTTCAAATCTGTTGCAGGAACAGCAGTTGTAGGGTTAATAGCCTGAGATGTAACTGATGTGGCCATTTGATCTGCTCGAACATTACCCTCAATGCCTCTATGACCCGGCACCCAGCATATAATCACATGCTGGTTAGATAGATACGCTTTACACAGAATGGAATAGAGCTCATTAAGTACAGGGTTTTTGTGTTTACAGAGTGATTGCAATGCTTTCACAACACTTTGCGAGTCCGTAAATATAGTTGCCTTTTGAAGTTTTGATTTCATTATAAACTTTACAGCCGATAATATTGCATAGGCCTCAGCCGTAAAGATACTTGTCTCCGGGTGCAGTACACCGGATTCCGAAAACGATGGACCAATGGCTGCATAATAAACCCCGGCATGTGACCTAGAAGCGTCCGTGTAAAACTCTGCACACGAGTACTTGGATTGAAGCTCTAGGAAATGCACTTTAATGTGCGCCTCTGGAGCGTCTTTCGTGACCTCTACGAACGATGTGTCGCACTCTATGATCTGCCACTGCCACGGCGGTAACAATTTAGCAGGAGCCATAGGACGATGTTCAAGCACTCGAACACCCATTTGCTCACTAAGATTCCTTACACGTAAAGAGAACGGTTTCCTCGCTGCAGGTCGGTTATGGAAGAGTGCAGCGACGGTCATATCGTTTATGGTGGAATAAGAAGGATGTTCGTTGTTTGCTTGTACTGTCAGAAAATATACGAAACTGCTATATGAACGCTGCAGATGGAGTGACCACTGGTTCGACTCTACATAGAGACTCTGGATCGGGCTTGTTCGGAAAGCACCGGTCGCGAGGCGGATACCCAAATGGTGAATGGGGTCTAGTATTTTTAATGCACTTGGCGTTGCGGAGTTACAAACTATAGCTCCGCAATCAAGGCGTGAGCGAACAAGACTGTTGTACAAGTTTAGGAGGCATTTTCGATCACTACCCCATGTTGTGTGCGAGAGAATTTTTAAAAAGTTCATAGTCTTCAGACACTTTGTCTTCAGATATTTAAGATGGGGGATGAAGGTAAGCTTAGAGTCCAGAATTATGCCCAGGAATTTATGTTCACTGCTCATGGATAGTTCCTCTCGATTGATCGTGAGATTTGGTACCGGTGTCACGCCTCTTTTGTTTGAGAAGAGTATGCATGTGCTTTTCTGTGCGTTTATTTTGAACCCATTTACGTCCGCCCATTTAGTCAATTTGTTTAATCCAAGCTGCACCTGTCGTTCACAGATAGCGATGTTACATGATTTGAAACCTATCTGTACATCATCGACGTACACAGAATAAAACATGCTGCTCACTGTATGCAGGGAGTTCATTTTTACAATGAAGAGTGTGCAACTAAGTACACCCCCTTGCGGCACACCAGCCTCCTGGGTGAATGTTCTAGATAAAACATTGCCCACTCTTACGCGAAACGTGCGGTTAGACAAGTAGCTTTCGACTGTGTTTAACATATTTCCGCGGACCCCCATCGCAGAGAGATCTCGCAGAATCCCGAAGCGCCATGTCGTGTCGTACGCTTTCTCTAAATGTATAAATACAGAAAGTAAAAACTGTTTGTGAATAAACGCATCTCTGATGTTTGCCTCGATGCGAACAAGGTGGTCTACTGTCGACCTACCTTCTCGGAAGCCACACTGGAAGGGGTCTAGTATTTTGTTATTTTCTAGGAAACTGATTAAACGCCGGTTTATCATTTTTTCATACAGCTTGCACAGGCAGCTCGTTAGTGCTATTGGCCTGTAGCTGCTGGCTAAGGACGGGTCTTTCCCTTGTTTAAGTATAGGGATGACTATGGCTTCTTTCCATGAGGACGGGATACACCCAGCCGCCCACATGGCATTAAACAGAGATAAGAGTGTTTTCAGTGTTTCAAGGTGTAGGTATCTAACCATTTCATACATGATACGATCGCCACCTGGCGCCGAGTTGTTACAACAAGCGAGAGATGCTTTAAGTTCGGCTAAGCTAAATGGTTGATTGTAAGCCTCACTCGAAGAACTTTTGCGGTTAAGAGGCTGCCGCTCTTCGCGTTCTTTGAATTTCAGGAAAGTGTCTGTATAATGCGATTCACTTGATACATATTGAAAGTGTTCACCTAGACAATCCGCCTGGTCTTCCAGGCTATCACCTTGGCTACTTACTAAGGGTAGAGGATGTGACTCCCGGCCTATTAGTTTATTTACCCTATTCCAGACTTTTGTTTCGTCGGTGTATGAATTTATATTGGAAATGTACCTTTCCCAACTCTCTCTCTTTGCACGTCGACGCGTTCTTCTGCCCTGTGACTTTGCTTGTTTAAAATTCATCAGGTTTTCAGCTGTTGGGGAGTTGCGAAACAATCCCCAGGCTTTGTTTTGCTTTTTAAGTGCTTTCTGGCATTCATCATTCCACCAAGGCAGGCGACGTTTATTAGCTAGTCCATTAGTTTGTTGTATACACCTTTCAGATGCGTCAATGATAAAACCTGTTATATACGCCACAGCATCGTCTATGTTAAAAGAGGCGATGTCATCACGGCTTAAATATGTTATTTGTCGGAAAAGTTCCCAGTTAGCCAAGTCAACTTTCCATCGGGGAACGTGTGGCGAGCATCTATCGTGTTCTGTTAAGCCTAGCATAATTGGGAAGTGGTCGCTCCCAAACGGGTTCTTGAGAACAGACCACTCCAGGTATGGCATTAGTGTACTCGATGCTATACTTAAGTCAATGGATGAATATGTGTTATGTGTAACGCTGTAATATGTAGGCTCTTTCTTGTTAAGTAACGATGCGCGTGAAGAAAACAGAAAATTTTCAATCAGGCGACCTCTCGCATCGCAACGTGAGTCGCCCCACAAAGTGTTATGTGCATTGAAATCTCCGACAACTATGTATGGCTCCGGAAGTTCATTTATGTAGTTTTGGAATTCGGTTTTATGTAGTTGATAATTGGGAGGGATGTATATAGAGCTGACAGTGACCAGCTTGTCAAACAACACCCCTCGGACAGCAACTGCCTCTAGGGGCGTACGAAGTTTTAGTTCCCGGCAGGCAATACCTTTGTCGACTACAATAGCCACACCACCGGAAGACACGACTGTTTCATCGCGGTCCTTACGAAAAATGGCGTATTGTCGGAGAAAATCTGTTTGCGTGTGTTTGAGGTGTGTTTCTTGGACACACAGCACCTTTGGATTATAATTATGTAGGAGTTCTTTGATGTCATCGAGATTGTGGAGGAGTCCTCGGACATTCCACTGTAATATTTGTGTATCCATGTTGAATGTGGGTTTTGTGCTGTGTGTTAAGAAAGAGGAATTACTTCACAGAGCCCTTTCCGGGAGCCGTGATGCGTAGTTTTTCTTGTTTGGAGCGATCGCGAGACTCTCGCGGCTCCTTAGGCGCAAGTGGCGCCGTCTGGCTGGTTGTTGTGTCCATAGCCTCTTGCGAGGCGCTGGACACGCGCTCTTGCGAGCGGTTGGTTTGACGAGAAGGCCTCACCTCGAGAGACGAGGCCCTCGAGGCCACCAGCCCGGAGGTCGATGGCCCCTTCTTGTGAGTTGGCAGAGCAGCGCTAGCTGCACCTACCGAGGGGGCGGATGGCGTCGCCGCCGGCCCACTGCGCGTGTGCCAGACAGCCGCCAGGGGCCGATGTGGCGCTGCCCCCTGTCGCGCCACTTCGGCAAAGCTGGTTTTTGGCAGGTACGATACCCGCCTGCGTGCCTCCTTGAAAGTTATGTTTTCTTTTACTTTGATCGTGACTATTTCTTTTTCTTTCTTCCAAGATGGGCATGACCGCGAGTATGTGGCATGCTCGCCATCACAGATGACACAGTGTGGAGTGTTTTCGCACATTTCAGAGGCATGGTCACCGGAACTACATTTAGCACATGTTTGTCGGCCTCGGCAGTTCTGTGAACTGTGGCCGAACCGCTGGCATTTGAAACATCGTAGAGGGTTTGGCACGTATGGCCTGACACGAAGCTTGGTGTATCCGGCCTCGATGGTTTCGGGCAGAACACTTGAGTTAAAAGTTAGTATCAGGTGCTTGGTCTGGATTTCCTTGCCGTCGCGCCTCATCTTGATCCGTTTAACATTGATTACATTCTGCTCACTGAAGCCCTCTAGGAGTTCAGCTTCGCTCAGCTGCAACAGGTCTTCTTCTTCTTTCTGGGGTTTTACGTGCCAAAACCAGTTCTGATTATGAGGCACGCCGTAGTGGAGGGCTCCGGATTAATTTTGACCACCTGGGGTTCTTTAACGTGCACTACAATGCAAGCACACGGGCGTTTTTGCATTTCGCCTCCATCGAAATGCGGCCGCCGCGGCCGGGATTCGATCCCGCGATCTCGTGCTCAGCAGCGCAACGCCTTAGCTGACTGAGCCACCCCGGCGGGTAGCTGCAACAGGTCATCATCTGATACAACGCCACGGGTGGTATTCATGGTACGGTGCGGGGTTACTGTTACTTGGGTGTCCCCAAATGATACTAGATTGGGCAGTTTCTCATATTGTTTCACATCACGGAGCTCCAAGAGGAGATCCCCGCTTGCCATCCTGGATGCTTTAAAGCCTGGTCCAAAAATATCAGTCAAAGACTTCGAGACAAAGAATGGTGACATTGTTCGTACCGATTTGTTTGAGGTTTCAGAGTGAATAACATGAAAGCGGGGGAAGTTATGCGTTTGGCGTCCAAAAAATTGGAAAACATCTTCGGTGCGCCCTCTTTTCTGACGGCGATCATGGAGTGGGGGGAAAGGTTCAGCCATAAGTATTGGTGCATTTTTCGGCAGCGACGCCAGCCACCCACCATGGAGCCCAACGAGGGGACGCTGCAGAAACTGGAAAAGCCAGGTCCTGCAAACGCCAGCTGTACGCCACTACTATAACCAAATATGGAGTATCCAAGGTTGGCTACCCACACAAGGTTAACCCTAGGTGCCTGGGAAAACGGAAGTAAAAGGGAAGTGAAAAGAAGACAGGATAGATTGAAAGTGAGAGAGAAAGACGAAGATTTAAGAGGAGGACAGGAAAAGGCGACTGCCGATTTCCCCTGGGTGGGTCAGCCCAGGGGGGCCGTCTATGTGAAGCAGAGGCCGAAGAGGTGTGTTGCCTCCGCCGGGGGGCCTTAAAGGTCCGAACACCCGGCATCAGCTCAACCTCCAGGATCCCCCTTTCCCCAGACACGGCTAAGCCACGCACGGCTACACGCGGGAGGGTCCAACCCTCATGTGCTCGGGTACGTGGTGGCGCAACTCACCAAACGCCTGCTGAAGCAGACGCCCCTGCGGGGACACTTATCGATTTGAGATCAGCCTTGAACGAGTTTTGTGTGACCTATGAGTGCGCTTGACATGTATGACCTATAAGAGTATGCAACCTGAAAAAGATCGGTAGCTCATTTTCATATGTACTACAAGTATGCAAATGTAATTCTTGCAGGTGTACTGCATGCTTTATCATTTGTACTCATTTTACTGCAGTGTTGTGTTGCTGTAATGGTTTGTGCATAAAACAAATGTACAGCAAAGCGTAATTTTAAGTTGGAAAAACGTCGGGTGAAGAGGACTTGTAAAAGAAAGACATAAGTATACTTTACGTGTGTTTTTATGTACACCCATCCAAACATTAATGCTGAAGCGCTTTGATTTTAAGACGGGGCATGTCGCACATCTGACAAGCATAGTTTATTCGAAATTCTATAATGGTACTCTGACAGAAAACCAGTGGAATGTGTTGCTTTGGTGAGAGCTTGCAGGGCGCCCGAAAAAGTAAAGAAAAGCCAACAATTTCTTTTCACTTATGCAACAGGTTCACACAAAGGCAAAAGCAGTTTTGCGTATGTTAACACAGATAAGAATGGGTAAGCATTCAGTATAAGCGAGATACTAACAAATCTCATTCAAAGGTAACTGGTTTCAGGCAATTTGGCTATGATTCCAAGGGAACATGCATTACTGTGGTAGAATAAACTGTCACAATTAGCGGGCCACTGAAACAAGTGTTATAATCAAAAAGACATCACTTATTCAATTAACAATAGTATTGATGCAACAGAAGTAGTACAAGCATAAAATGCACATTTAAAAAGCAGCTTGGATACGTCACGCTAATAAATTACTTGGAAGCTACCTTTCTGCCAGCAATGTAAACAGCGTTGTGGAATAGTGGCTTTAGCATCCACCGTGTTCGGCTGGTTTATCCCATAGTGATAATTATGAGACTTAGATGGGCTAGTTGGTTGCTGGCTTGATGGAACATGTTATGATGGTGTTTGTAGTAAATTCTGCTTTTTCTACGCCACGATCTCATTGGTAATCCGGACAGAGTGTACCTCTGACCCCTGACAAAGTGCAATGAGCATGAGAAGGTACCGCCTCCTGCTTTTTAACTATATCGCACGAGAACACTATAATATGGTACTGCGTCGTCCTGAAGGGAACATCACGTTAGACGACTCTTGCACAGGAGGGTGTTTGGTGCACCTGAGTACTTCTGCCGGTCTCACTGCTTATTGTCCCTTAAAGGCACTAAAATGACGCGTGATGGACGCTCGCGCGATATAGCTAGAAATGGGGGAGGCTGTACACCTGGCCTCCAAAACATGCATGTTCATGTGTATGCATAGAGTTGTCAGCTTGCTTATTTCCTGTGCTCTGTGTGGACCTGCGTGCTAGGCCAAGCCACGGACTGTGCCGAATGTTTGGTATGTTATTGGTACTTTCTTCATTAACAAGTTCAGGGCCACGATCTTGTAGCAATGCATTTTCTGATGCCGTTTCTAATAGTGCTTCGTCAGTTGTCATAGTGACACTGTGCCCATGTTGTCAGTATGTATTTGATGGAACATGTTATAACGGTGCATGTCAGGACGGGACATAGAAAGAGTGCACTGAGGACAATTGGCGAGCTTCAACTGAGGTTTACTGCAGCAGTTCCTGCACAGAAACATTGGACAAAACACCGCCATGGCGCACATTGTCAGCGCGATCATAACAGAAAGCCATCATGTCATACAGCACTACAAACGTTCTCATCTGCACAAGATTAAAGACACATTTGTACTACACGTTATGCCCCATCATCAATTTACGCTCTTCAAACCCGCGAATTTGAAAAGCTTTTCTTGCAAATATATGTCTTTTGTTTTTGATAAATTAAATGACGCGATGTTAATGCAACCTTCTCCATTCTTTTTTATATGAAATGCCCCAAACAATTCTCTCTCTCTTTGATCCTTAAAACTTCCAAGTATACAAGTGTCGTCGTACACTGAAGTGCAAATACACCTTTGCAATGGTCAGCCAAGCGACCCCCCGCTACAAAAGCCTGCACGGATGCTCGATGCTCCCTCAAATGGTCATTAACGTATCTACCAGTTTGGCTGACATAACTGCCACAGGAGAGCGGGATGTGGTAAACCGCCTCCGTCTCGCAGCGTACGAAGCCCTTAACATGCTGTTTTGCACTCTTTTGTGAAGTGCGTGCACTGTTCACAGCATAGCACATTCGTGCCAGTTTTTCCGAGCGGAGGAGACTATGGGACTATTGGAACTCAAAACTTGTTAAGAGAGACATCGCATTGAACAGTATCAGATCCGCGCTCGAATGGTGATGCGAGCATCAGAAAGCTCGGAGTGCAAACAACCAAGAGGCTCAAGCAGGCGGGTTTTCCTGGTGAAACAATCGCTTCTGTTGTTGAAAGCCTATTTGGTGAAGTAAGGTCTGGTGTGGGGAGCAGGGGAGCCGATAAAGAATGGTCAAGGAAGCCGTTAATGGTGCCTTATTTGCACAACCTCTCCCACCACTTGAAAGCGGCCGGAAAGTGCGGCCTTCCCATAGTGTTCTCCGCTCAGAAAAACTGGGGTAATTTGCCGTGCACTGAACAGTGGACGCACTTCACATAAGTGTGCGAAACAACATGCTAAGGGCTTCGTACGCCGCCAGACGGAGGAGGTTTACAACAACCCGCTCTCTTGTGGCAGGTGTTATGTCAGCCAAACTGGTAGATGCTTTAATGACCATTTGAGGGAGCATCGAGCATCCGTGCAGGCTTTCATACCAGGGGGTCACTCGGCTGACCATTGCAAAAGGTGTCCTTGCACTCCAGTGTACGACGACACTTGTATACTTGGAAGTTTTAAGGATCAAAAAGAGAGAGAATTGCTTGAGGCATTTCACATGAAAAAAAGAAGGAGAAGGTTGCATTAGCACCGCATCACCTAATTTGTCAAAAAGAGATATATTTGCAAAAGAAGGTTTCTAAGTTGGCGGGCTTGCAGCGCGTAACTTGATTGTATAACGTGTAATCAAATGTGCCTTTGATCTTGCGCAGATCAGGATGTTCCGTAGAGTTGTATGACATGACCATCTGTTGTGATCGCGCTGACACAATGTGGGCCATGGAGGTATTTTGTCCAATGTTTCTGCGCAGAAGCTGCTGCTTATGTAATTTTTCTGCTGTAAACCTCAGCTGAAGTTCGGCGATTGTCCTCTGTGCATTCTTTCTGTGATCCGTTCTCACACAGCGCTGTTATACGATGTTCCATCAAACCCGTACTGATAACGTGGGCACAGTGTCACTATGACAACTGACGAAGCACGATTAGAAATGGCATCAGACAATGCATTGCTACAAGATCATGGCCCTGAACTTGTTAATGAAAAAAACACCAATAACGTGCCAAACATTCGGCGCAGCACACGGTATGGCCTAGCGAGCAGATCCACACAGAAACACAGAGCGCAGGAAATAAGCAAGCTGACAACTCTATGCGTACACATGAGCATGTATTTTGTGGTGCTCAGGTGTACAGCCTCCCGAATTTTTATCCATATTGTGCGAGCGTCCATCACGCATCATTTTAGCACCTTTAAGGCGCAATAATCAGCGAGACATGTAGAAGTACTCTCAGGTGCACCAAGCACTATCCTGTGCAAAAGTCGTCTAATGCGATGTCCCGTTCAGGATGATGCACAACCATATTATAGTGTTCTCATGTAATACAGTTAAAAAGCGGGAGGCCTTATCATGCTCATTACATTTTGTCAGGGGTCAGAGAAACACTGCCCGGATTACCAATGAGATCTCTGCCGGTCGTGAACAATGGATGACAAGAGTGGCATAGAATGAAGCAGAATTTGCTACAAACTTGCGATCTTGCAACTTTTGGAGATATCGCGGCTGCGTACAACGTATGGAAACCTTTGCGTGATAACATTTTCCCTACAGTGTTGCAGTCAAGATTTCGAGATACCCGGAGCACAGCACAGAAGCATTGCTAGATAAGAGGTCAAATATACATAAAGTCGATACCGAGCTACTAAAACATTTTCGACTTAACTGATATGTTGAGATATCAAAGCTTCAGTTAACAAGGAATCAAGAGATAATCCGGAGTCCCCTGCTACAGCATGCCTCATAATCATATCGTGGTTTTAGCATGTGAAACTCAAGAATTTAATTTTTTTAGAGCAAACAGTATATGCATAAGACCAAATGACAATATAGAATATGCTAACAGCAGCTACATAAATAAAAATTTCATACTTTAAAGAAATTGTCAGATGGTCTGAGCAAAGATCTACTAATGCCAAAATAATGGCCATTAGTTATAAATGGCCTATTCAGCAATACCTTCTTTACATTTAACTCAAATTATATGTGCAGTGTACACACATGGTGCTAACTACAGCTGAAAAAGATTGGCACTATTCCTTGAAGTAAGAAGTGCATGGTACCTTTTTACGCAATAGCAGCAGTTTGCCTTGCGATTGTTAGCCTATATGCAAATGGATTTAAAACTTCTTGACGTCCCTGTCCCCTGGACAGGTTCAATAGTCGCATTTCGCCTCCTTTCATCAGTTTTTGGCCACAAAGTCAAGCAGATAAAAACATTACCCTGAGTTTGAACCTGTTAATGCATTCCGTTTCATAATAATGAAATTGTGGTCATTGAAATAAAGAAGCTCAAGTTGCGGAGCAGAAACAGATTCCAGGGTTACACCATGGCAGCTACGCATGTGGACCTTTTCTTTTACTTCAGAAGGAGCTGACTGCAGGCATGTTCCACGGTGCAGGTTACTCTTGCCAGGATATCGTGAAGTATCCTGCAGTGTTGAAGTTCAGTCCTTTGCACAAAATGGCAGTTTCAGGTTTAGTGGGCTTGCAGGAAGACAAGCTGAAGTTAACTTCTTGGTTTAAACAGGCTTTTTTGTTTTAATATGTCAAGCTTTCTTGCGACAGTTTGCACAGGTGGTCCCTTAGCATCGCTGTGAAGTGGACATAGAGCTGCTCTAGTTGGCATCTTGCAAATGTGTCAGTTTTCAAGCCCTTGATTTTCTGTCAGCATTCTTGGACTCTTGCTATTAGTAATTTCTGCCCGGCTGGCCGAATTATCCGAAGGCTCCACACTGACGCTACTGATTTCGTTAAAGTGCCGACTTTTCAGGACAAGGTTCTTAGCTTTGTAAGTCTGGTTGAAGGAAAGGTGGCACTTATAGATTTCTAATGTGGACACGAGTAAGACGAACCAATGTGCCTTGGCTAAAATGTGTTATCCATAACTTCTGTAGGAAATTTTGTCAAAGCTTCAACGAAAATTCATCTAATCAGGTAACATGATGATGAAGATGTGGTCAATGACCAAGTTACTGCCAGCATGCTACCACTGAGAGCAATTTTCTCAACCCTTGACTAACTGCTATACACTATGGACAAGACGTAACCGATTCGCTGGCTTGTTTCAATAATGTCTAGAATAGGCACCTGTAAGTGCCACCTTTCCTACAACCACATTTGCGAAGCGAAGAACCTTATCCTAAACAGTCTGCACTTGAAGACATCGATAGCGTCAGTGTGGGGCCTCAAGATAATTCGGCAAGCCGAGAAATTACTGCCAGCACGATTACAAGTACACCAACAGAAAACCAAAGGCTTGGTAGACGATGCAATCTTCACAGCGCTAACTACAGCAGGTCATTGTTCAGAAGTTCTTGAATGCACAACTCTATGCCAACTTGACACCAATGCTACTGAAGCACCCATGCAGACAGTTGCAAAAAAAAAAGCTTGAGGCCCCAAGAGAAATGCGCCCACTCAAACCATGGAAGTTATGTGTAACTTGTCTTCCTACAACTACAATGAACCTAAAGCTGCTGTTTTGCACAAGGGAACAAACACCAACACTGGTGCCTCACTCAACCCGAGTGACCTGCTCCGTGGAAGGTGCAGTCAGTCAGCTTCCTTGTGAAGATGAGGCCCGCACCTGCACTGTCAGTGAGCTGTACAAATTACAGAAGCACAGCCTACAAGCTTATATGTCTTAGTGTGAGCAAGGAACCCGTATGGGCTCCAAAACCCATCGAACCATTTAACCCAACCCAATGAGCCAAGCTAGCTTCGTTCCGAGAAAAGTTGCAGCACGTAGGCTTTTCCTAGAATTCTTTCTCGACCCAGAACAAGCTTAGCTTGTTGTGTAGGCTCATAAATAATGAAAAGGCATGCATCGCTACCTGTGAAAAAAAAGAATGAAAAAAAATGCATGTACAGTACACAGGTGCAGTGTCTATCACATACCATTATTGTGCAGTAGATGCTACATTGGCTAAACAAGCCAAATGTATAAATGACAGGCTGCGTAACCACGCAAACTTGATGTGTGTGTCAGTTGGCATTAGTATTGCACTGCTCTCAGTGCAAGTGCACCCATACTTAAAAACCACTTGATTGTGGCAAAATATAAGGACCAGAGTGCTTCAGAGATATGTGAATCTTTCCTTATTCAAATGATGGGGAACCAGTGTGTTAGCTCCCTATCAATAGAATTATTAGACATTGAGACTGGTTATCATCACTGTAAAACAAATCGCGCTAGCCATGCCATGCGCCCGTTTTGTATTTGTGTGAGCAACATGCATTCAGATTGATCCATTCCACCCCTTTCGTCCTTGGCACCATATTGCTGTGCGAGTAAAAACTGGACTTTTTCTTAGTGAAAGAGTGTAAGTTTAACACACAAACTAGCTCCATGGCAGTTTGTAATAAAGGAGTATAAGCATCCTCTGAAAATATGCCCATAAAGAACAGTGCTAAAAGAGCTCTTTAAAAAAGAACATGACTGTATCTGTCATAAAGGCCAACTCTTGTGTCTTTTACTTGACATATTTTTCAATACCAATATTGAGGTGCAAGCTCACCATATTATATTACCTTGCCAATGAAGCAAATCACAGTGGTGCTTGACTGTCGTGGAAACAACTCGGATGTGAAGATTGGCACCAATTCGCAGCATAGCATGTTCTGCTTACACTTCATCACCAGGCCCAGCCATACCTATAGCAGCATTAAAACAAGTGAGCTTAGTGCCATAAGAGAAACAATATAGAAAGTGACACTGTGAACAAAGCAACCTTCATTAGGCATAAACATTAATAAAATGCAGACATTGTACCCATAGCTAAGTTGATTTTGAGCAACATAGCATGCACAGTAAGAAAGATCTGATGTATGAGCCATCTACTTTAAGATTATTCGAAAGCCCCTTTTTGCTGCCCCCCCTCCCCCTCATGCACGGATGGCTGTCTGGCTGAGTAAACCTGGTTTATCTCAGATATAGTGTATGCAAGCGTCACTTGGGGGGGGGGGGGCAATCCTAATATCATTGCAGAACATGTATTCTTACAATGATGCTAATGTTTTTGTAACGCTGGCCATGCTGCAGACCCTGCAACGTTATAGCACCGATAAGGCTAATTGCATTACCCGATAAGGCTAACCAGTAAGTGTCCCAAGAAGCATAACTCCGGATTTCTACCGGGAAGCATTCACTACATTTTGACAAATATGCTTCTATAGCTTCAACTCTATTTTCATCAACAAAGTACAAGCTTCAAGCATCTGCACAAACTTAATGCAAAAGGGTGCCATTAGGAATACCACAATAGTTTCCTACCAATTCAGCCTTTAAAATAAACACTGGCAAGTTATTTACTATGCCTAGAACAAATGAAGCTGTTCTGGAATTGAATAAGCCTTTTCCATACATGCGAAAATCACCACCACTATGACTTGCTAATGGGCATTTTGTAGACAAAAAACACCAAGCACAAGAGTTGAAGCTTGGGCAAGTCGCTAACTTCATTTTGGTGGTGCTCGCAATGAACACGTGAGGGAAATAAGCGACAGACAGAGAGTGAAAGCGTGCTGTGCTCTATCGCTCTCTGTTTTTCATCCCGAGATCTCGTGCTTAGAAGCTCAACGCCATAGCCACTAAGCAACCATGGCAGGTATGCAAAAAAAAGAAAGCATACAGTCAACTCCACAGATCAGGCTAGGTATAAATAAGCAACAGTCAACAAGCTGAACCTTTTCATGATTGCTTTGCATAATGGTTGAGGTAAAAACAATTGCCGAAACATTCCAGATGCACTCAACACGATTTGGAGAAGACAGCATATGAGAGTTAAAAATCTTGAAAGGGAAATGTTTAGAGTAGTGCTTTGCTGCTGCAATGGTTTTTGTCAGTGCGCCAGTGAGCACAGTACGACTGAGGCAGCTGCTGAAAATAATAGATCCTCTTTATGGCTTTTTAGGGACTGATTTGCATGGTTTGTTGCATGCCTCAGGAATTTACTTCTTTATTTATAAACATACCTCATAGGCTCCAGTTGGAGTATTGCGTGAGGTGGTAGGAAAAAAATTCTGAACTAAAAAGGAGAACATTCAACAAAAGAACTCAAACAAAAGAAGAAAAAAAATGTCACAGTTTCGCCCTAAGGGCGAAGCAATGCATGCGATAGCAACACAGCAATGTCATACGAAGTAAGGTGAGCGGCTTTGGTAGCAATATGAATTGTAGTAAACATGAGCTGATTAAGTAAGCAGGTGTGCTGCGGCGTAAGTAGACCGACATGAAGAGAGACTCGATGACCACGAGAAGGCGCGTGTGAAACGTTGGTGTTGATGAGAAGCGCTTCCCGTGGGCAGCGCGCGTGCGAAGGGACACACCTGTAGCGCTGCACTGCCGATCCGGGCAGCATTACATGTGTAGCGTGCGTTGGAAAATGTGACCCGACTATTACTAACTGAATGAACAAGCGTGGTGTGAGCGCGCACAAACAAACATGAAGAGATCACACTGAATGACTGCAGACAACGACTGTCAAAACGCTGGCAGCAAGCATACGCCGCTGCGGGCGAAGGTACGTGCGGTCTATCGCTTCAACAGAAACTGAGCCGCGAATGCACGCGGCGCATAGAGGTCACAGCCGTGTGGAGATAAGAGACGGTGCGGCGAGCGACGAGCGCGGTTGTTGGCAGAAGAAAAGTGCCCCCCCCCCCCCCCCCGCCCCCGCTTCCTCCGGCGCTGGCTTCCCGCTTCCTTGCTTGCGCGTGGGAGAGATAAGAGACCGTGCGGTCGAGCGACGAGCGCGGTTGTTGGCACAGTAGAAGTGCCCCCCCCGCTCCCTCCGGCGCTGGCTTACCGCTTCGTTGCTTGCGCGTGGGGGATTGAGTGCGTTCGCTCTCCGTGATAGCGCGCGTCCCAGCACGCTTGCGCTGGGGCATACGGCGCGCGGTGAAGATTTTATCTATACGGAACCTCACGGCGACGGCGACGACGACGACGACGGCGACGGCTACGGCGACGGCGACGGCGACGCCGACGGCAGAAATCCGGTTGAAGTGTCCATATAATTGCTATCGCAATAAAAACATACTCTCTCACATTGTGGCTGCAAATCAGGCAGCTAGCTTATAAAAACAAAGCAATTAGAAACAGTTTCATACTGGTAGTGCTTTAGGAGACAGAATGTTAAATTCTGAGCTTCGAACATTTTAAGCCACCTTTTGTGGCCTTTTGGTCTGAGGTCCCATTCTCGCTAGTATTATGGGAATCAATAACCCCGCTCCCCCCCCCCCCCCCAAATTTTAAAAAAATGTAATACACAATTAGGTGAACTTACAGAAATATAATTAAGAACACAGAATTTGCACATGCACATATGTTTGAAGAGAGAGAAACGGAAGTCTACGAGAATGCGTAATAACGAAGGTAACCAAAGCCCTGCTGCTTTTGTTGGGCAAATCATAGCAAGACATGAAAGGATATGCATGCCTCACAAGATGGTCCCTAAAAAAATTGCCACAATGCAGTCAGTAGGGAGCACATCATGCATTTCTACAATATCCTCCAATTACATTTAACTCAGAAGAGGCTACGTTATGAATACAGCATATTCATAGCAACAGTGCTGTACATTATGTCATACATGCCAACCTGTGAACTTTATATTTTGTAAAAATTCTGCAGACAAAAATTTTTTATTGGCGAGATAGCACACATTTTTTAAAGCTTCCTCTCAGCACCCAGACTGTTGCATTGATACACACCTAATTAACCATTATTTACCAGCACACAAAGCAGCAGCGAACTTGAAACACCAGAACTGACAACACTGTTTTATATCACCAGAGCACATTTTCAGTGTTCTTGCTGCTGCCGATTTAGCCTGTTTAAGAAATTTATCTGAACAAACTGGCCTAAAGCAAGTGCCCCCTCTGGTATACTCGTTAGAGATCTTCACGAAAAATTCAGGAGAGTTGACAGGTATGAATTATACCAACAAAACCTACAGCTTGTGTAAGTGGCAGAGATCGTTTTGTACACACCTTGTCGCAGCATGCAGATCAGATGCTTTGCCGTGCTGTTCCGGCTGCAGAAATGTCTGAAGTTCCTATGCGGTGTAGGAACCTATGTGTTCATAGGTGTTCCTATGCCTCTGGTTCACGAAATCTTGACATCCCTAAACAATAAGAAATGTTCAATTTACTGTAATCCCTGCTGAAACTGCAATCTTGCAAGTTAACAAGATCATGCTACATCAGGCGCGTAGCCAGGGGGGGGGGGGGGGGGGCTGATGGGGCTTCAGCCCCTCCCCCCCCCCGAAATTTTTTCGTGCCGGCATGCACCGCCGACCAAAACTACCACCGACACCGGGAATAATAATAATAACAATAATAATAATAATAATAATAATAATAATAATAATAATAATAATAATAATAATAATAATAATAATAATTTATTTCCCATGAAAAGAATTACATGGTGGGGTTCGGGATAAAAAGTTGCACGCTGGCAACTTGACCAGCCCAAAAACCCATCAAAGGCAACAGAGGGCGTCGGGCGCTCACATGTGAGTAAACAGATGGGAAGGCGTCAATTTACAAAAAAAATAAATGTGTATACGAGACAGATAGTAATACACTTTAACAATTAGAAAAACAAGTAGTCTGCATTAACAAGGGAATATTCAATTTATACATGAGCATTATAGATTACATAAAGAAAGTCTTATTATACACACAGGAAGAAATATAGGGAAAAAAACTTAACATAGCACTATATTCAATGCAGCATAAACTAAAGCAAATAAAGGGGGGAAAAGTCATACAGTATTGCATATGAACGAACTCATTACACAACAAGGATTAGTTTGACTGAAAGTAGTTGTGCAGGCTGCATAAAGACAGAAGGTCTATTTCTCGTAAGGCGAGGTTATTGAGTAAAGTCGGAAGTGTATGTCGAAGCATTTGTTGACCATAATTCGTTCTTGAATGCGGAATGTTCCATTGTTCAGGTGTCCTAGTGTCATAGGCTGCGGCATGTTCGTGTAGGCGAGCTATGTTCAATCATTCTGCATTCTGTCTACAATGTATTTTTCACGCTCGAAAGACATTTCGGCACGAACATTGCGAACTCGGGCTGGATTCATGGCACCTGGGGTGGATTTCGTGGCACCTGGGGTCACGTAACGCAAGGAGCCCCATCCGAGCACGAACTTTCAAGGGCTTATCGATAGCGTGCGGGCGCGTTGCGGCATCTGGCAGCGGCCGCGGAATCTACGGAGCGCATGGATTTCAATTCCTAAACTGTATGGGTGTAACGTTCTCATAAACTTTTGACGCGAAAGGTGCACTGACATTTCCAAAGGTGTGCTTTAAAAGATTTTAAATTCTGGAACTTTATCGGGTTAATGCTGTTATAAACTTGGACCAACATGCGTGCACTGGAGCCCTCGTGTCCAAGCCGTTCCAGAAATGAAAGTGACTGTGAGCTAGCAGCTGATAAATTTTCTCCAAACATTTTCAGGACGCGTGCCCAAGGTGATCGATCAGCTGGACCAGGGCAGGCAAAATAAAATTTGAGAAAACAGGAGAAAAGAAATGGCCTATTATTGAGGAAATTCTTTTTACGGGCTACAAGGTCTGGCTCTCGTTGGCCACAGGGACAGTGGTCCTATCGATTTAAGCATAGGCCCCGCTGAAAGTACAGGTATTTTCAGAGCGCTTCTTCGCATACGAGCTAATTGTGGAGATACATATCTGAAGAACCATTTGGAAAGTTGCCCCAGTAATGCTTCGTATTTAAGCCCAGATGCACAAAACCAAATTATCGAAATTTGTGGCGAAATTATCAAAGAAAGCCTAGTTGCAAAAGCAGGCTGCTTCTCCATACGTCCTGATGAAACGACGGACATCGCCGGAATCGAACAGCCTACTGTCTGTGCAAGGTACCTAAACAAGGATGAAAACAACTTCGAAGGAGTGTGTTTAGGTTTTATCACCGGAATAGATGCCCTCTCCCTTTGCGACTGCAGGTTCTATGTAAATGTGTACAAACTGTTCCAGATTCTAGTCACCCTTACAGTGACCACTGCCAGCGCAGAGAGAATATTTTTTAACAAGAGTTTACTATAAAAAAAGTTGCCGCAGTTTCACCTGAAAGGCGAAGCATCAATTGCGATAGCAAATTTGTAGAGAGCTATACGGAGTAATGATAGTAGCTTTATCAGCTGTATAAACTTGGACATGCAGCAGCACCGGCAACACGCAGATCTGATGTCGACGCCGTCGGCGTTTTGCCCGCGTTCGCACAAAATGCGTGCGGCTTTGGTGACTGTTGCCGGAGCCTCTGATATAAATAGGCACTTGGTGCCGCAGCTAAACGTCGCCTCCCTCCCCCCCCCTCCCACACGTCCTTTCAGGCGTCGGAAGAAGGAAACAAACGCCTACTTATGCAGCCCTTAAGGGAGCACGGCGCAGAACGCGCGTTTGTTCTCCGCCGTGCGTTCACTCCCCGTGAAAGCGCGCGTCCCTCGCGCCCTTTCACTCGCACATACAGCGTTCGGCGGCGCGCGGCGACGATTTCATCTCCATTGACGTCATACGGAACCTCACGGCGACGGCGACGGCAGAAATCTGCTTTTGAGTGTCCGTATAATTGCTATCGCAATAAAACTACTTGCGCTCTACAATGTCTGTGGAACGCATGGTTAGACTGGTGCTTCTATACACCCACAAAGACGTCGGCATCAACGTGTCCGAAGTCATTGACCGCTTCGCTCAACTTCCCCGCCGAGAGAAGTTTGTCCTTTAGATAGCGAAGCAGCAAAAATTAATGCAAGTAAAAAGCTCTGTTCCTTCAGGTCCATAATCTCGTAATTATGAAAACGTATGAGTGTTCGTTAGCTTTTAAAACCGCAGACATTTTAGCCGTTTATTCTAGCAGTTAGCATGATCAAAATTATCATGCGAATACGAAAATTACGAGCACATCAATAACCAATTTTGACCGACCTTGCTCATTGAAAGCCCGGCCCACGCGACATTTGCTAAAAACACACTCGGATATTGGGTAGTATAACTTGCCGCATCATCTGTGGCTTTAGTTTGGCTTTTTCTTTCCTTTTTTTAGCTACCTGATTTTAATTCTTTTTTGAACCGAAGCAATACCCAGTTTAATTTTGAGTGCAGAATATTTGTTGCTGCTGTGCATGCAGTTAAATTAGACATATTCGTACTGATTTCTGCATTATTCCTTTATTATTCTACCCACATGGCGCTGTCGCGACCGCCGCATGGCCCGAATACATAACGCGGTTTCTGCGATCATAGTTTTGTTCTAGCCTAGATCATCTGTCTTTCTGTACGCAAAGTTTACTATCTCTGACTCCGCCACGTGTTTTTTTGTCTTGTTTGACGCATAATATACAGTGACGTTTGCTTAAATACGTAGAATAATTGGAGACATAGACGTATATTTAAATATCTTGTTGCGAGGTGTTGTGTATACAAGCAGCGAACTTTGTTTCCAGCGACTCGTTTTTGCCCTTTAGCGAGTTGTATCTTCGCATTTGTATATTCCATTCTGTCTTCGCATTTCTAATGTATATTTTGCAGAACTCCTACTTTTATGTGACTTCCACAGATAGGAGGATGAGAGGATTGCCCTTCGGACGGCTTTGGGGCACTTATACGACAGGCCTTTTACGGAGGAAACGATCTTGGGCGCCTGGCCTCGTGCGTCTGCTGTGTGCAGGGCTACAAAGGCGCTGCTGTGTTTTTTGAAGTGCGCAAGCCTGTATGACCGCCTGTGACGAAACTCAGCGATGAACGCTTAACTTTAAATGTGCAACGTGTGAACTGTGAACTTTGCTCTTCCTTCTCTTTCAATCCCTTCTCCCCCTTCCCGCGTGCAGGGTAGCCTACCGGGCTCAGCATGGTTAACCTCCCTGCCTTTCCCTTATGTCTCCTCTCTCTCTCTCTCCTACTTTTTATTTGTACTCACTGTTGCGTGTATAATCTCGTTGTAATTACAATACACGACCGGTAACAGCTGCTCCTGCGCAATCTATTGTAACGACGGACAGCGTCATTGAGGTTTTTTCCTGGCCATTGCATATGTTCAAAAATGTAAACAAGGTTCTTGAATGACGAAGATTCATGAAAATATTTGTCCTCAACTTATTCATTTCATGGCCTTTACGTTCTTCATATCAGCTGTATACACTGCTTTGCTGGTTTCGAACTGATATAGTTCTAATGTCTGTGTAATATTTTCTTTCCTTATTAAATAGACAAAAAAATAAACGCGGCCGCATTGATATAAGTTATTTCTGCCAGAAATTTTAGAATCTGGTTGTGCAAACATCTGATTGTTACATCACAAGCGGTTATTTAACATGAAATGAAACTGCAGCAAACATAAATCTACTATCAAAAGCTTCACACAAACGCTCATCTGTAGGAAGTGAAATGTGAATTTTACTACGAAGAAAATTCCTTAGCACATGAAAAGCGTTCCAAAATCGAATTTCTTTATGCGGTGGAACAAAGAATTGTCTCGAAGGACGATGCACTGGAAATTACAAGAACAAACGCCCTATTTTTCAGCAGAAAAAAAAATTCGATGAAAAAGAAACACTGCTGTTGTAATCTCGGCTTCTCTGAAATAAACATTTACAAGCACACGAAAACACACAGGACACCCAACACAAGAAATACAGCCTGTCTGACGACACTATATGTAGTAGAATTCGCATACAAGCTAAAATCTGGCCATGCGTCAGACACAACAACTAGTACCACCTCGCGCAGCCGTTAGCTGACGTACAGCCTCCCGCATTTTTAACTATATTGCACCAGCATACTATGAAATGGGTGTGCGTCGTCCTGAGAAGAGCAGCTTAGCAGATGACGCTTGCGCTGGAGAGTGCTTTATGCGCCTCTGCTTACTTATGTTGGTCTCGCTAAGTATCGCCGTTGAAGGCGCTAAAATGGCCCATGATCGACGCTCGCGCAATATAGTTACAAATGCGGAAGGCTCTACTTCTACAAATACCTATACAGAAATTACGTACACAAGCAGTAACTTTCCCTGCTTGATTTTTTTCTTTACCATTCAGGTCAAACAATCACCGTTAGCATACGTTATAGCAGAAAGCAAATACAGGATAAACTCCTGGCAACGTCCAATACGTTTCAGGACATTTTTTGTGAGACTGTTCGCTAAATGTGCACTGCGACATGAACAAACATTCGAAAAACACATTTATTATTATGGTCGCTTTACTAATCATCTCGTGATCCGTATAACAATTCACACTTCACGAACCATTGACTACAAAACTGCGCGCACGAGCCGGACTTACCTTTCTAGGCGTAGTCGGCAAACGCTCCTTCATGTCAGGTCGCGGCGTCGACCGCACGACGATCCTTCCGACGTAAACACTGTTGAATTGCGGATGAACTACAGCACGTAATAGCTCAACAAATTCTTCTGTGCACTGTGATCCGATGCGATATTATCAGAGGCCGGGAACAAAGAAAGCGCGAGCGGGCCATAACTACGATAATCGACATCGGCGAGCGACACGAAAGGTACTGCGAGCTACGTTACGCGGTCCCTGGGGTTAGGTGATCATCAAAGCACACAAGGGGCACGACATTTTTTCTCGGCACAGCGTACACACGATTAAACATCCACATCCACCTGCCTCAATACAGCGCGCACGCACAGCAACAGGGAGCAACAGCAGAAGACGGGAAAATAATATCATCTGTAATTTTACCGGTCATGCCCCTGCGGCAGTGGCAGCGCCTCCTGGGGGCACCGAAAGCGACCGTGCTTTCGTGCTTTCGCCCACTTTCGGCCCTTTGGTGACCGCATGTATCGTGACGGCGTAGTATGTGGTAGTTTGTATGGTTGATCTGTGGTAGTATTTCGATATTATGCGTCTTATACGGCGTATTCCAGCCACGTTCCTTTCAACAGTGAGGACAGCAATCTACGGAGCTGCGAGGCTGTGTGGCCGAGTGGTTACGACGCTTGCTTTAGAATCTGCGGTACGGGGGTTCAAATCCCGCTTCGGCTTATTTTTTTTCTTCTTGTTATTATTAACCTTTTCTTTTTTTTCCTCTGTGTTTGGCGGCGCCGTCGGTGGTGCCCCGGCGCCGACGCGAAGCGGCTGTCGTTAGGGTGTTGCGGAGCGCTCGGTCGTGTGTACCAATTTCAAATCGAATTTTACCGTAAATCTGTTCAAGCATTAAATTGCATGGTATGACTTCATCCAGCATGACAGCTACATGTAGACCTTTTTGGTGCCAGTGGGACCAGTATGAGCCAGTTTAACTGGTTTACCTACCAAACGGGTCCCCTGTTTAGACCCATTTATGTGTCGGAGATTCCTGTTTAAACCTGCCTGCGGGCCAAATAGGCCCCTGTTTGGTGCCAGTGCCCAGTATGAACCAGTTTGTTCGCTAAACGGGGCTCCTGTTTAGACCTATTTCTGTGTGGGAGGGTCCTGTTTAAACCTATTTGCAAGCCAAACAGGACCCCGTTCAGACCCGTTTGTGTGTAAACGGGTCCTGTTTACACCCGTATGTTGCCAAACAGGTCCCTGTTAAAACCAGTTTAAACCTGTATAACCCTGTTTGAATTTAAATAGGATTTTTTAGTAGAGATATGCACTAGATAAATACAGACATAAATATGCCAGTAAGTAGATAGGAACAAGGCGCCTATTAGCTCAATTCGTAAGAGCATCGCACGCGTATTGCGAAGGTGTGGCTACTTGTTTTTTTCATCCACTTTCATTTCCATTTATTTATCGTTGCTTCAATGCAATTAAGAACTACAAATAAATTACCATATGCTTTCCTTTGCGCCCTTGTTTGTTTCTTTTGATCTAATAGTAATCGGGTCCTTCGATTTACTTTTTATTTCGTTCACTACACAGCGAGGGTCCCGAATCAGGCAGGTTCGATGGCTTCATGTAGCATGTGTGCGCTGATTGACCAGTTGCATTCACCCATATTGTTTACCTAGTAAGTGATGCATGTGGTAGATAGAATGTTCTTCATCTAGTACCATGGTCGGAAGTGGTGTCACCTGTTCTTGTACACAGAACGCCAGTAAGTCAATGGGAAAAAGCAACGCGATGGCTCAATTCTCAAGAACATCGCAAACGTATCACAAAGACGTGGGCTCGTGTCCCACCTGCGGCTAGTTGGATTTTCATCCACATTCACTTCCATTTATTTATCATTTCTTGAATTAGGGCGAAGCTAATCAAGGCACAGTAAATTAAGACACAGTTGATTAAGGCACTCGAAACCACGACGTTTGGTGGGAAGCAAACCCTCGATATTTGGTGGTACTGGAAGCCGTTCGATCTTTGGCGTTATTTATGGCAAAGTTAATTAAGACACAGCTAATTAAGCTTAAGGTTATTAAGGCACTCAAACCCTTTATTCATCTCTTGATTGCAGTTAAGAACTACAGATAATTTCCCCTATGCTGTCTCTTGTATCCTTGTTTGTTGGGTTCTTGTGATTTGGCTAATAATAATCGGGCCCAGCCATTTACTTTTCTTCTCATTCACTATACAGCGAGGGTCTTTATTAGGGCAGCTTTGATGACTTCAGGTAGCAAGTGTGGGTTTGTTGACCAGTTGCCCTGATGCTAAAAGCCCCATGCAACGTGGCGCCTGTGGCCGATGTAGTGGCGCTGGTTAACACTACCATGTTTAGTTCTTGTAGCCAGACATACATATATACCAAAGAAAGTGGATGGTAAAACAATGCCGCGTGAGCGTATGGCACGCGTAATGCGGAGTAGATAGATAGTACGTTTATTCATGTCGTACATGAATAATTATGAGCGGGCAGCTCGGCCACAGCTACGGAATGCCTCCCAAATGCTGTTTCTTGCTTATGCCAGGATTTTTTTCCTCGGAACCACTATCGCTGCTGTGGCCTTCACGCGGCTGACTCCGCCATCACCGGTGTAACGGCACGTGACTGAGATCGACGAAGTTGCGCAGGTCTGCACTATCGTTCATATTTAAAACAGCGCCAAAAAACACGGGACGAGCACTCACTGCCAACAACACCTTTATTGAAGCCTAACGAGAGCCGGAGAACACTGTGCAATAAGCAACATGTCGCCAAGCCTGGAGATTGCAATACCAATGCAGTGTATTCCATTCCCACCTCTTGGGGCTGCACTTACATAGGGCAAATGGCACGTTGTATTAAAGAACGCTTGCGGGAGCATGCATACTGTGTCAAGATTAAGACTGGCAGTAATCTGGCTGTTCAGTCTGCAAAGTATGGCTGTTCACCACTCCTGGATGACACAAGTGTGTTGGGAATGTACAGCAATCAGATGACCAGAGAAATTTTTGAGGTCCTTTCAATGTGTCAGTTAGGAGCCACCTGTGTAAGTGCCCATTCTATTGCCTATTTGTGATACTGAACTTCCTTAGAAGTTCCTTAGAATTTAATCAGTTTGGCCTGTCTCCACTGTGTGTATTGTTATATCTGTATTGTTTAATGTTTTTGACGCATGCGCAGCAGGAGTTGACAGATGATGACTCACCTTCCCTGTCCTCTTTTTTCTCTCTTTCTGCCCGTTGCGAATTGTATATATCTGCGAAAGCTTCAGTGAAGGTGTTGTTGGCAGTCAGCGCTCGTCCCGTGTTTTTTGGCGCTGTTTTAAATATGAATGATGCGTAACAACTAGCTCGCATCCTTCTGCGCCATCGCCTATGTGTGTGATGAGTGCGGGCCATCAATCCACTCATCTCTAAATGAGCGTATTGATACCGCCCTCAACATTGCCATTCCTGACGAACCAAACAGCAACCCTCCCAGCTCAGTGACATCATCAGGCAATGGTTTAAAAGCTCTGCGTGTGGTTCCCCTCATCAGTGGGCAGCTCGGCAACAGCTACAGAATTCCGCCTCAATGCTGTTTCTTGCTTATGCAGGTATGTTACCAAAAAAAAATGCTCATTGTTTCAAGTCCGACGATCGCTTTTTGCTGTTGCTGTGTTGCCCACAGCCACTTTTTTTCATGATGTATGCTCTGTTAAGTTGACGGCCCTCAGCCGCCTTCTCTTGAGCGGTGATATTGAGCTGAACCCTGGACCCACTACGACAACCCGGTCGACTAAATCTGCTAAAAGGGCTCGCGCTTTTTTGGCTCATTCAAGCCGCTCTGCTAATTCGCCGAGTGCTTCTAATCCTGCTCGAGAGCTGGTGGTTGAGGAAGCATTGTCGAACTCCGATAACCCTGTGCTTGTTTTGAATTAAATATTGTGTAACAATAAGGACATGACTCGTGCCATTGCAGAGATAAAACGCTCTGTTGGTATGCGCTTCGAGGCAGTTCAATCGCGCATTTCTGCTGTTGAAAAGGTATTGGCCACTCCTGCTTCGCAGCCTGAAAATGGTAAGTTACATAACTAAATAGGTGCACTGGAGCGTACGGTTACTGAGTTCACTGGAAAAAATGAGGATCTAGAAAATCGCTCTAGGCGGAACAACATTATTTTGCATGGCTTATTATAAACTATTAATCAAACTCACTGTTAGGTTATTTCCAAACTACCTGAATTATTTCAACAGTCTTGGCGTTCAATGCCCTCGCATCGAACTCGTGAAAAGAACTCGTGAAAACAATCCAGGCCCGGTAATTTTAAAAATCTTGATTTCAATGACTACCTTACTTTGCTGAAGAATCGTTTTAAGCTTACGGATTCCGGACTTAGACTTTCTGAGGACTTTTCTCCCAGAGTTCGTGGCATTAGGAAGAAAATTTCGGAGGCGTCCAGTCAGCGTCGCACCAATGGGTAAAGATTAGATTTGGCCACATTTTCAATGACAACATTCAGCTAACTGGGGCGATGCCACCAACTCTCTTGTTAAGGTTTCTAGTCGTCGCAACTTTTCTAAGACAGCAGGTTCTGCCTCACAGCCAGCAACAGGCTGACCCTCCTCCACAACTCAAAGAGATGTTACGATTATGAACATCAACGCTAGAAGTATAGCTAATAAATTTCTTTAAAAACAAGTTTATACAGCTGATAAAACTACTATCCTTACTCCGTATAACTCTCTACTAATTTGCTATCGCAATTCATGCTTCGCCTTTCGAGTGAAACTGCCACAATTTTTTCTTGCCCTTCTTTTGTCCTGTTCACCTGCCATTATTGGTATCAGCGAAACTTTGTTACATGCGGGTATTCATGACTCAGAGTTTACACCGCCAGGTTACGTCACCGTGCGAAATGATCGTCATAATCAAAAAGGAGGTGGTGTTGCACTGCTTTGTCGCTCGCATTTCAAATTCAAAGTCCTCTTCTCTCCACTAGACATAAAATAAGTCTGCTGTAGACTTTACTACGGTAAACAATTCTTAAACATATGCATTTTCTATTGGCCCCCTCATAGTTCGTGGGAAACTCTTGACAACCTGGACCAAGCAAGAATACAATGGAATTTAGCTTCCTCAAATTTCGTTTTACTGGGTGATTTTAATGCTCTCAGAATCGACTGGACGTCTCTCTCATTTTTTGATCATGCTAATGCATTAAACAGGAAATTTGTTAAGTTCGCATTATCTCTTGGCTTAAAGCAGGTCGTTCACAGTCCCACCCATGGTGACGCACAGTTGGACTTGATTTTTCTCAGCGCCGATTTTGCCAAAACGGGTTACAAGTACGAAATAATTGATCGTATCTCGGATCATAACGCTGTTTTTCTTTCTGTAAACTGGTCGACCCATAACCAAAGTTTTACGCTGTCCACGTTTCGAGACTTTACCAGAGCTGATCACGTCCGTATCATAGATGAACTGACCAATAATTTCGACGCATTTTTGGCACTTGAACTATCTAGTGACGTTGATGCGCTCGTGGCGTGTTTTGAAAGCATTGTAAAATAATGTATAGATCGATTTGTTCCTTTGAAAACTAAGAAACAACAAACAATAACCTTGCCTGGATGAACCGAGAACTGCTGCACTTATCGTGACGTACTGGCAGACTTGGCACTAAACGCTCGAAGAATCCTCAGGCATGCATTTTGTACGTTCAGGTAAAAAATGAACTCAAGAAAAAAACCACCTCGGCCAAAATTGTCTTCTATAATGTTCTGTTGCCGAAACTGCTCAAATCTAACCCCCGTAAATTCTCGTCTTTCATATCTCCGGGCTCTTCTTCCACATCTTTTAAAATGAACAACAGTGTTATTAACGATCCATGGGAGAATCCAGAAGCGTTTAATACATATTTTCAGTCAGTGTTCGCCTCGGAGGATTCCAGTCTTTCAACACTTACAACTAATTATTCTTATGCAATTGATGATATCAACATTAGCCTGGAAGGTGTTTTTAATCTAGTACTGCACTTACGATACTAAAAAGCCAGCCGGACCTGATGGAATTCCGAATTCATTTTTAGTACAATTATCGCTATGGACATCTAAATATCAGTTAATTATATGTCAAAAGTCTCGTAATAGTGGCATTGTTTCTTCTTTCTGGAAACGAGCTAAAGTACTACCTCTATATAAAACTGGGGACCGACACCTCTTATAGGCTTATTTCTTTAACTCCAACCTCGTGTAAGATACTAGAACACATAATCTATAAGCATATAATAATGTTCTTTGAAAATAATAACCTCTTGCACAGCTTTCAGCATGCGTTCAGGCGTGGTTTTAGTACTGTAACTAAAACCACGTACTGTAACCCAACTTACGGAGTTCACTCATGACCTTTCTCATTATATCCACTTAGGTAATCAGATTGACACGATTTTCATTGGCTTTAGCAAAGCTTTCGACATTGTACTACACCCTAAATTGTTTTTGAAGCTCCATAATATTCTAAATAACCCTCAATTGGTGTCTTGGATTTCCAGTTTCCTTTCTTTGTGTTCCCAACTCATATGCTGTGATTCTGCGGATTCCCCTGTTGTCGACGTCACCTCAGGGGTCCTACAGGGATCTGTACTTGGCCCTCTATTATTCTTATTGTTTATTAAAGACCTTCCAGACCATGTTACTTCAAAGATACGCCTCTATGCAGATGATTTTGTTATGTACAGCCCAGTCGGCTCACTCGCTGATCATCAGCGCCTTAAGGATGCCTTTGTTATATTTTGTGACTGGTGTGCTACCTGGAAAATGAGCGTCAATTCGGTAAAACTGTTATAATGTATTTTACTAACAGACACATGCCCGTATGTTTTGATTATATTTGCAACAGTGTACCACTAACAAAAGTTTTTTCAATACAAATATTTAGGCGTAATTTCTACGCCCACCTTGTCTCGGTCCAAACATACAGATTACATTTGTTGTAAAGCGTTAAAAAAACTTGGTTACATCCGTCGGACTTTGTCTGCTGCTCCGAAGGAGCATACAAAACACTGATTCGCCCAATTTTAGTATATGCTTCCTGCGTATGGAACGCATATAAGCAATGTGAAATTAATTGCATTGAGTCGGTCCAGAGGAAGGCTATTCGTTTTGGTGTACCATCGCTTCGACCGAGACTTGTGACCACCAGCTGCTCTTGCTGAATTAAACCTCCAGTTTCTTTCTAGACGGCGGCACGTAGAATCTCTTGAAATTTTCTTTTCATATAAGAACTCTCTTTGTCACCTCTCAGATCCCTACCTTTTAACTCCTGCTTGCCCGACCTCAACTAGAGCTAATTATGCCTCTAATATCAGACCGCTCCTCAGACCGCACTAACACTTTCAAATAAGGTTTTTTGCCCCGCATCATTAAACAGTGGAATTTGTTACCTGCCGAAGTTCGTTTGTTACCCATTTCTCAATTTTTATGTGCTATTGATGGCGTATCGTTCTTTTACATTTTTCTATTTCTATGTTCTTGTTTCTGCATATCATAATGAGTTTTACTAACATGTACACCCACTCCTGACATAGCCCTAACGGGCTACAGAATGTGTAAATACATAAATAAATAAATAAAAAATAAATAAATAAATGTCAGTTTCTTATTCATTCAATTCTTCAGTTCAATTAGGAACTACAAATAATTTACTGTATGCTGTATTTTGTGTCATTGTTTGCTGGGTTATCAGGATTTGACTAATATAATCGGTTCCCTCTTCTTCTCGTTGACTACACAGTGATGGTCTGGAATCCAGCACATTTGATGCCTTCAGGTAGCACGTGTGTTTACCCAAATGCAGTACGTGGCGCCTGTGGTAGATAGGATGTTCTACATCCGCTGCAATAGCCGCAAGTGGTTGCGCTTGCTAACGCTATCCATTTTAAAATATTTTTGTTGATGCTAAGTCGGTTGAATTTATAGAGTAACAAGGATTGTGAGACGGCATCAGAAGCTTTCGCAAGAACAGATATACAATCAACACCTGAAGAGCAATTTAAATGGGAAAATATATCATTAATGGACACTAATAGTTGTGTTCCAGAGGAGTGGTGTTCGTGAAAACCATGTTGACAATGTGACAATAACAAGTTGGATTTCAAGAAACCGACAAAAATTGTTTAGATCACGTGTTCAGGCAGTTTACATGGGAGAACGAGAAAAAATGATTAATGACAGGCAGGAAGGTTAACCAGGACTGAGCCCGGTTGTCTACCCTACGCTGGGAGAATGGAAAAAGGGAGAGAAAGATTAAGAGAAGAATAGAAAGTCCGCTGTGAACATCGCCGGCGTAGGAAAGTTAGAGAAATAGGCCTGTAGCTTTAGTAATGAAGAACGTCACTTGATTTATTCACTGCAGCCACCTGCCCTACCTTCGAGTCGTCAGGTAGCGTGGTGCATAGAATGACTGCGGAAATAAACAAGGCAACATCAGGTAATAGTAGATGCCAGTACATTTCTGTAATTAATGTCGTCAGCACGCGTAGCTGATGAAACTTAATCTCTTTCAGTAAGCTTCAGAAGTCCTTCGGAGTGAATTGATACTCGTTCTATAGCTGCAGAAGTTCGTATAATCTTTGTCAGGAGGGCTAGTGTAAAAATATAATAAAAAATTAGTGGAAAGCCATCGTTCAACACGATGCAACTAAGGTGACGTGAAACGATATGGTTATTATCAGATTGAGCTTTTAGTCCTTCTTTGCGGGCGTTGTAAAGATGCTCCAAGATATTCGCGCATGAGCGGCGAGTAAAGAAGGAAGTGTTTCATGAAAAAGAAGAATGCTTGGCAACGCTGAGAGCACGTTTGCAGTCAGCGGCAGTTGTCAGGAAAGTGAACCAACCATCAATTGTTTTACGCGCAATAATCCAGCTGAAGGACTAGAATTATGTTTGCTGCTACAGGTGATGTTTAAAAACTTCGCCAAACTTAAACTTGATCACCCGTTGTATGTATATACAAATATATATATATATATATATATATATATATACACAGCGCGCTTTATATACAGGGTGTTTCAGCGAACACTTTCAAAATTTATTTAAGGTTGCCTGTGGCAGTTAGCCCAATTCTAGTTAATGAGCTGGTCTACTCAAAGAGGCGGACATTACTTGCACAACAAATATAAATGCATAATCGACTAATGAACAAAAATTTACTAATTAAGTTTTTAAATACCTGATGGCCCATATTGCAATTTACAAATTGTAGCCGTGGAGTTCGCAAGGTGGTTCCACTTATAATTATTTCCCAGGATGACACCAGTTTCGAGATAATAATTCCCGAACTTTGCGGAGAAATGCATTGGCGTTCCAGTTAATTTTGTGCTTCAGTGCAAAAAGCGACGTTTTGTTGAGAACCTAAGTGGAATGCCAATGCATTTCTCCGCAAAGTTCGGGAATTAATATCACGAAACTGGTGTTATTCTGAGAATTCGTTACAAGTGGATCCGCCTTGCGAATTCCAGGGCTACAATTCTTAAGTTGCAATATGGGCCATCAGGTAATTAGTTAAAAACTTAATTAGTGAATTTCTGTTAATTATTCGATTATGCATTTCAATTTCTTGCGCAAGTAATGTCCGCCTCTTCGAGTAGACCAGCTCATGAACTAGAATTCGGCTATCTGCCACAGGCAACATTTAAGAATTTTTGAAAGTGTTCGCTGAAACACCCTGTATATATATATATAGTTCAAAAAATAGAAGCACGTAGGAAAAACATAACAGGACACTACTGACGTTTCGGCCGGGGTCCGGTGTTCATCGTGAGGCCGGACCCCAGCTTATGATGCAGGCCGGACAGGCACAGAACTATTTCTGTGCCGGCTCCTGGGATTCTTTGCTTCACTGATTTATATATATATATATATATAGACACGTCTACATGTTTATCTTGCACCGGTGGCCCCTTTCCCCCGGCTAACAAATGTTAAACATTATCGCGCGGCGTAGGACGCGCCTGCATCGGAAGTTTCTCGAACCTTATCGATGCTTCTATCCGTCGCCTGTTGTCACCGACGCTCAGGTAATCTGATTGTATGAGTGACGCGAATTGTCTAGAACTTTCTGGAAGACACGCGGGCACCAGGGATTAATCTGGAACCTTCGATAACGCACGTATAAAAGCCGACGTATTTACCCGCTCAGATTTCGACGATCGCCGACTGTGTTCACCGCTATCGTTCTTCTTCGAGTGCAACTTGCTTTTGTGGGCACAGGTTCGCCCAATAAAAAGTCAGTTTCGTCATTCACAGTTTTCCGACTGTTATCTTCCCCGTCACTACGACGTGACAATATATATATATATATATATATATATATATATATATATATTGTCACGCTGCACGGCGCAGCCAAAGGAAGAGGAAAAAGAAGGGTGCGCGAGAAGCTGCCGCTGCGTCCTGTCCCTTGCGCTACGCTAACCATCCATCATTTTTGTAAATAAATCCATCCCATCCGTTACAATTTGGTGGAAGGTGCTGGGTACATCACACTGGACGACCGAGCTCTACTACCCCTTCGACGCAGCAAGCGGTTGGCCGGGCTGCCACCGGGAGACGTCGACATGAGCGATTCGGACGGAGGTGACGTTCGCGAGGAAATCGCGGCAGAAAACATTCGCCCGAGGCAAGCTGGTTACTGGACACCTCATCGAGAAGCACGCACATTCTCCGGCGAAGCGAATGAGGACGTCGAGGACTGGTTGAGACACTACGAGAGGGTGAGCCGCCACAATGAATGGAGCGCGGCTGCGCGGCTCTCTAACGTTGTCTTTTTCCTTGCGGGAACTGCCCTCATGTTGTTCGATAATAATGAGGGCTCACTCACAACTTGGGACAGCTTCGTCGAAGAGATAAAGAAATGCTTTGGTGATTCGCTTTTGAAAAAGAAAAAGGCTGAGCAGACACTTTCACGACGAGCGCAGTTACCGGGAGAGACGTGTACCACCTATATCGAAGAAATCCTGAAGCTTTGCGGAATTGTGAACGCAAACATGTCGGACGAGGACAAGGTCGAACACCTACTCAAAGGAATTGCCGAGATATGTACAATTTTTTTATCTCTCGTACAATTTTTTTTTATCTGTCGTATGTTGGAGGCTCTGAAGACACGCCGCATTCTCCCGAAGTTTGGTTGGCTGGACAACGTGACCAACATAGCAAGTGTGGACATATCTGTCTCTAACGACCTGGCTGCTTTGGTACGGCAAGTTATTAGAGATGAACTGGGTCATTTTCAAGGCCCAGATACCAACCGCGTGTGCCACCAATGCTCCGTTGATGAGCGCTACTTGGAGGTGCCGGCGGCCTGGCCGCGACTTGCCTGCGGTGACCGCCCCGTTTCTGACAACGCCCATGCCCAGAGCACCATGATCCAGCCACAAGCAAAGAGTTTTGAACGGCGACATGGCAGACAGCCTCGACGTGGGTCGTCTCCCATCTACAATACGCCTTGGAGGTTTGTACCCAACATCAATGAAAATCGCAGCCCACCTGTGTGCTACAGCTGCCGGGCTCAGGGACGCATCGTGAGGTATTGCCGCCGTCGCCCACAGCGTGCTCCGCGAGATCGCGCGTGCGCGCCTCGCATGCAAGAAGCTACATCCTGGCAACCATTTGTCTCTTTCCGCCAGCCACATCGAGACTACACGTACATGCCAAGGAATGGCTCGCCCGTGTCCGACCGCAGCCTGACCCCACCACCGACTCGGACACGTCGATCGCCATCTCCACGTCGCCGCTCGCCTACGCCGCCCCAGCTGGGAAACTAGCTGGTGCGACCGATGGAGGTGAGGTCGCGGGACGGTCACTTTTTCAAATGCCTCCGTCTGTCGTCATGGTGAAGAACAAAGTGTGTGTTTGTGTCGATGATGTTAATACTGGTGCTTCGGTGTCTGTGATGTGTCTTGCGTTCAAGAATCGCCTTGGACCGAAAGTGATATTTGCTTGGGATGGAAATACCACGTTTCGCGGAGTAGGCGGTGAACTGTTACGTCCTGTGGGAGTATGTTCCGTTGTGATATCCGTTGGTGGAAAGGCATTTCGAACGGAATTTATTGTACTAGCACGCGCCACGCATGACATAATTCTTGGTATTGACTTTTTACGGGAGTGTGGAGCCACATTAGACTGCAGGGCTGGTAAAATTTCACTCAGCAGCGATACCACACCACCCGTGCTAGATGACCTTCCATCCGATCTTCAAGAAGTATTTTCCGTGTCCACTGATGTACTTTTGCCTGCGCAGACGGCAGTGTTCATCCCTGTGACCTCGTCGCGCGTCCCTACTGGTTCCTGCTGTGGATTAATTGAAGCTGAATACGTCAAAACTCTAAAGAAGAATGTACTTGTCCCTCGGTCACTGATCGAAGTCAGAGAAGGTTGTGCTCACGTTTGGACGGTGAATGTGTCCTCCGAGTGAGTTGTTTTGCCTGCCGGACTGAAGGTAGCACGCTTTGAAGAAGATAGTGTTGCGAGCATTCGTGCGGTTGCTATTTCTATGGACGCAAGCTCGTCACTCAGTGACCACTCTTCAAAATTTAGGAGCATGATTAATAAATCGCTCCCCTCTTCCCACCAACACGCGCTCCAAGAGCTCCTTGCCCGCTATGCGTCAGTGTTTGACTTTGCTCAAGAGCATCTGCAGTCACCGCCACACTCCCGCGTACATCACCGCATCAATAATGGAACAGCATCGTCAATACGACAGAAACCATACCGCGTCTCTCCTGCCGAGCGCAAAGTGATTGCCGAGCAAGTTACAGACATGCTACAGAAAGGCGTCATCCAGGAGTCCAATAGTCCCTGGGCGGCTCCAGTCATATTGGTCAAGAAGAAAGACAATTCGTGGCGACTCTGCGTCGACTACAGACGCCTAAACGCAGTAACGAAGAAGGATGTGTATCCTCTGCCACGTATAGATGACGCCATTGACTGTTTACATTCTGCCTCGTACTTCTCCTCTGTCGATCTGCGCACAGGGTACTGGCAAATGTCGATGCACCCGCCAGACAAGGAGAAGACTGCATTCGTAACGCCGGACGGACTCTTCGAGTTTAACGTAATGCCTTTCGGTTTGTGTAATGCCCCGGCGACATTCGAGCGATTCATGGACACCATCCTGCGGGGACTTGGATGGGAAATCTGTATGTGTTACCTGGACGACGTTGTCATTTACGGCGAGACATTCCACGAGCACAGCCAACGACTCGAAGTTGTGCTTGACTGCATACGGCGAGCGGGACTGATCCTAAACTCCAAAAAAAACACCGCATATACACGGGGTGAATGATGATGAGTGGGCGAAGCTCCGGAGGGAATCATCGGTAAACCGTGAATGTTCCGTGTAATTCGCGCAGTCTCGCCGCACTAAATCGAACGATTGACTTCCACCAATGACACGCGCCACATGTGACGTCATTCCTATTTTATAACAGCGCCCTTCATTATAATTGCATCATCTCCCGCTTAAGGGGACGCTAGCACAAACGCGTTAGAAACTTGCAGTACTCTCTAGTAAGGGGGAGAGGCCACAGCGTCTTACGCAGCCGTTTACACATGCCGGAACGTGCACCGCGTTTGCCGACGCCATCAGCGTTTATGAATACGGGGGTAAGGCGGAGAGGCCACAGGGTCTTACACCATCGTCTTACACGGGCCGTAACGCGCTAGCACAAACGCGTTAGAAACGCGTAGTCTTTCGGTAATGTTGGGTATTTATTGCCATCGTGGTGCTTGTGTCCATGTGCGCTTCGTGGCGTAGTGGTTAGCACCGCGCGTTCGGAAGCGAGGGGTCCCTGGTTCGATACCGCTCCGGACACAACTTTCGGATTTTTTTTTCTCATAAAAGTAGACGTGGCTACCTACTACGACGACGACTACTACATACTACAGAGGAGGGACAGACCTACGCCCTAAGGAGCTTCGCCCCTAAAAGTGTCACTTTGGCGAACGTCAAACGCTTGTTCTGGGTTTCCTCGTCGACAAAGAAGGCATCCGCCCAGACCCCCAGAAGCTTGCGGCAGTTCGTGGCTTCAAACAGCCGAAGACGGTGAAAGACCTCCGCAGCTTCCTGGGACTATGTTCGTACTTTCGCCGTTTCATTAAGGACTTTGCACGCCTAGGCCATCCGCTCACGTCACTCCTTCACAAGGACTCACCGTTTAGATGGACTACTGAATGTGAGTCTGCATTCAGTCAACTAAAATTTCTGCTCACCTCAGCTACAATTTTGCGCCACTTTGACCCAGAGGCCCCAACTGAGCTTCATACCGATGCTAGTGGTGTGGGTGTTGGAGATGTACTCGTACAGATACATAGCGGACACCAACAAGTCATCGCCTACGCAAGCCGTACTCTTACCAAGGCTGAGCGTAACACCGTAACAGAAATGGAATGCCTCGCCACCTACAAGTTTCGACCATATTTGTACGGCCGCCACCTCACGATTGTGACAGACCACCATTCTCTTTGCTGGTTGGTTGTACTACGCGATCCATCTAGCCGATTAACTCGGTGGTCATTACGGCTTCAGGAATACGACTTTTCTATCACTTACAAGAGTGGTCGCTGTCACACCGATGCTGAATGTTTATCTCGCCTTCCGTCAGCAAGCACGCGAAATACGGACGATGACTTAGATGAATACCTCCTTGCCATCTCCGCAGAGTTTCCTGATGCCACCGCCTTCAAGCGTGAGCAACAGCATGACCCTTCTATTCGAGCTATTCTTGACGCCGCTCGGTCACCTGCACGCGGCTCACCTTTCATTATTTTCGAAGATTTATTGTATAAGAAGAATTATTCTGCTGAAGGCGCTCCACTTCTGCTCGTGGTTCCCCAGACGTTGAGGCCTATGATACTTCACCCCATGCACGATGACATCACGTCAGGCCACCTTGGCTTTGCTCGGACACTTCACCGACTGCGCCAGCGTTTCTATTGGCCCAAGCTCTGGAAGACGGTGAAGCAGTACGTTTCCAGCTGTGCCATTTGCCAACGCCATAAGCAGCCAACGACGCCTCCTGCGGGTGCCTTGCAGCCAGTTAAACCGCCGACCGTGCCATTTGAAAAAGTTGGTGTCGACTTGCTTGGTCCCTTCCGCAAATCTACTTCCGGTCGTCGCTGGATTATTGTGTGTGTGGACTATTTGACCCAGTACACTGAGACGGCGGCGCTCGCTTCGGCTACAACAGCAGACGTTTCATCGTTCCTGCTGTACTCCGTCATTCTCCGCCATGGTGCTCCACGCGTTGTGATTACTGATCTTGGACGGCAGTTTACTGCAGACGTTGTTGAAGAACTACTACGTCTTTCTGGATCTGATTACCGGCATTCGACCCCTTACCATCCGCAAACAAAAGGACTCACTGAGCGCACGAATCGTACACTGACCAACATGCTTGCCGTGTATGTCTCCACCGATCACAAAAAGTGGGATTCAATCTTACCATTTGTTACATACGCTTACAACACTGCCGAGCACGAAGTCACTGGCTATGCGCCCTTCTTTCTTCTCTATGCTCGCAACCCCCAAAGCTTTATCGACACCATCCTTCCCTGGTCCCCACATGATGACTGCTCATTAAGTCAGACTTTATGTCGTGCCGAAGAAGCGCGTCGACTGGCCCGCCTCAGGACTCTCTCCTCTCAAGATCGTGCCAAGACTCGTTATGACGCTCGATATGTGCTCGTCACATATGCTCCTGGGGACTTTGTTTTACTTTCGACACCTGTGCGGAAAAAGGGGCTGTGCACGAAGTTTCTGTCTCGATACCAACCCATACGTTATACTGAAACGACTGAGTGACGTGACCTACGTCATCGCAAGAGTGACTTCCCACAACCGGCGGTCACGTAACGCGCAAGTCGTATACCACCATCGGGCTATGTAACTCGCTCGGAGAACTTCGTCTGCCCCCACAGAAATTGTCACGCTGCTGTGTAACTCGCTCGGCGAGCTTCGTCTGCCCCCGGAGAGATTGTCACGCTGCGCGGCGCAGCCGAAGGAAGAGGAAGAAGGGTGCGCGAGGAGCTGGCCGCTGGCTGTTGGGCTTGGATGACCGTCCTGTCCCTTGCGCTACGCTGACCATCCATCATTGTTGTAAATAAATCCATTCCATCCGTTACAATATATACATATTGTAAGATTTGCAGTCGAAGTTTACACAAGTCGAATAAGAGTGTCGCCCGTATTTACATGGCCGCCAATTCACAATTGTGACTGACCCTCATGCCCTGTGTTGGTTGTCCTCCCCGCACAATTTGTCCGGACGTCTAGGCCGTTGGGTCCTGCGTTTGCAGGAGTACGACTACGCTGTGACATATAGGTCTGGCTGACAACACCAAGATGCTGACGCTTTATCTCGCTGCCCGCTGTCGCCAAATGCGCATGTCTCACCTTCCATCCGCTCGGCACCGCCCATCCAATCGACCACAGCGATGGCCCCGGTACGGTTCCTGACCTCTGTAGACATTCTGTCATCAGGAGACCTCGCCTCCCTCCAACGCGCAGGTACATACTGCCACACAATTATCGAGGAGGAGGAGGAGGAGGAGGAGGAGGAGGAGAGAAAGAGAAGGAAGGGATGTTAACCCGAAATGTGTCTGGTTGGCTACCCTACTCTGGGGGACGGGAAAAAGGGAATAGAAAGATGACATAGAGGAGGAGGGGGGAAGGACACGGTGAGCTCGCGCACGCACGTGGAGGGCCTGAGCAATTCAAAGGCGTTTACATAGGCCAGTCGTCCTCAAGAAAGACAACAGTGCCTTCACAGCTTTGTGGGCCGACGAGCGATGGGGACGGTCTTCAAGGAGCACCTGCACGGACAACGGTCGATCGTCAAGTCGTCGCAATGCGATCGATAAAATTTGTCTTTCCAACTGAAATCGATAGCAGTGACACAATAAATGTTCTATGTTCTCTTTATTGCCGCAGACATCGCACGTAGCACTTTCGGTCATTCCAATCAAAGCACAGTACGCCTTCGTGAAAGCCACTCCCAACCACTGCCGGTATAGAATCGATGCCTCACGTCGCGGTCAATCCCGGGTGGAGGTCGGAGTTGGAGCGAAGGGTTCAGTTCGTGTAGCCTGGTGCGCCTTATATTTAGGGTGTTCCACTCTGTTAAAGAGAGCTTGCGTGCCAGATGACGAAGCTGCCTTCCAGCGTCTGTCCTGGAAAGAGGAATGGGAACACTGTGTTGTTCTTGATGTGACTCTCGGGCAGATTTGTCAGCGAGATCGTTTCCACTAATCCTGCAATGGCCAGGTAGCCATTGGAAAACAATTTCGTGGCCTTTCTGTTTGACGTCGTGGTGAAGTTTGACAATTTTGTACGTTAGTTCGTGAGCTCCACGTCGTGCATATTTTGTAAAGCCGGTCTCGAGTCGGAAAACACGGCCCGCGTACCAGGACTCTCTGCGTCTGTAAATTGAAGTGCACTGCGCAGAGCCGTGAGCTCTGCAGCCGTGGACGTCATGACATGTGAGGTCTTGAATCGCATTGTTACTCCTCTTGTCGGTAAAAACACAGCACCGCCAGAACTGGTCGATGTAGTCGATCCGTCCCTATAGACGTGCACGTGACTGCTGTATCTCTCGTACAACAGGAGTAAGCTCAATTGTTTTAGTGCAGACGGTGATAAATCGGACTTTTTTTGAAGTCCTGGAATTCTAAGTTGGACTTCAGGACGGCACAAACACCATGGAGGAGACACCAGCCTGGCCGGAGGTGCGTACCCCGATGTAATCGAGGCATGATATGCACTGACAGTCGTGCTATATGACGTGCGGGGTCTTTCTACGGTGAGTGCGGCGAGGTGGTGGCAAGGACTCGGGGCAATGTGCCAGACATGTGCACGTATTGCCAAGATAGCGATCTGCGTTGTGATTGAATAATCTTGAACAATGGCGATAGTTTCAGCTGTTGACGCACTGTGTGGTACTCCAAGGCATATCCTAAGAGCTTTAAAGAGAAAAGGCGGTCCCGGGTTCGAGTCCCGGACCAGGACGAATTTTTCTTCAACTGCGAGGATTTCTTTCGAGGAACCCGTATGGGTTTCCTTTGTTGCAATTGCTACATTTGGGTGGATGTCTTTTTTTCCCTTTAATTACTTCTCTCCACCTAGCGGGTTTCCGCTGAACTATTACGTCAAACATCCTAAGAGCTTGCGCCTGAATGCTCTGATTGTACGCAAATTAGTTTTCCAGGTGTTGGATATAACAGGTAGGCTGTACCGGAGGAACCCAACAAACAACACCCTGTATAGCTGTAACATGGATTGTGTGATACCCCCCCGTTCTTTCCTGCAAGGAACTTGAACAGATGACAAATAGGCGCTTTTTCTTTTGGTTGACCTGAGGAGTCCAGGACAGATCTCTGTCAATCACAACTCTCAAGAACCTGTGACTCTTGCTGAACGATATCATTTGTCGGCTGATTGGTATGCCGTATGCAGACATTGGCTTCTGCGTAAATGCCACCACTGCGCACTTTTCCCACGTCCCCTCCAGTCCTTGTTTACGAAGGTAGCTTGGTGTCGATGAGGCCGCCTTCTGGAGCCGAGCGCGAGGCTGAAGCCGTGTCACCCCCGACGTCCAGATACAGATGCTGTCAGCGTAGATAAAGAATCGAACGGTGCTTGGCAGGTTCTCGATTAGTCCAATAAGGGTCAGATTAAAGAGCGTCGGGCTTAGTACTCCGCCTTCAGGGACTCCGCGGGTTCTGCAATACGGAGGTGTCGGTATATCCCCGGTGAGCACGTAGAATGATCGCATCTCTAGGTAGCTGCGAACCCAGAGGTATGTCTTGCCACCAAGTCCTATTACTTCCAGCGCTTTAAGGATGGCTTCATGGGTGATGTTGTCATAAGCTCCTTTAACGTCTAGAAGCAAGGCAGCAGACAAGCATTTACAGGCCTTCTGGAATTGGACATACGTTACCAAATCGACAACGTTGTCTATAGATGAACGGCCGCGCCTGAATCCTGTCAACGTGTCTGGGTAAATTTCATAGTGCTCTAGGTACCACTCCAGTCGCGTTAGAACCATCCGTTCCATTAATTTTCCTACACAACTTGCAAGCGCGATCGGACGGTATGACGAAATGTCCAAAGGCGACTTGCCAGCTTTGAGGAGCGGAACAAGGCGACTTGATTTGCCATTCCCGGGGAACGGTGCCTGTCTGCAATGAGTCGTTCTACAGGAGCAAGAGTGCCATTCGAGCTCGTTCACCAAGGTTACACAAAGCGCGATTTGTAATGCCATCTGGTCCTGGGGCTGAGGAACGCCTACATAAAGCGAGCGCAGCTTCAAGTTCGTCCAGAGAAAAACGGCACACCATACGGGGATCACGTGAGGATGGTGAGTGGTCAGGAGTCTGCATTCCAGTGGAACTGGCTACACCGGCAATCCTCCTACAGAAGGATTCTGCGACTTCAATCTCGCTGCATTGTAGGTAAAGGGCGAGGGAATTAAATGGGTGGCGCTGTCCAGTGGTCGCACGGAGGTCCCGAACAGTTCTCCATATAAGAAACAAAGGCTTTCTGGGATCCAGAGACTCGCAGAAAGACGCACATCGTTGTGAAGCCAGCTTATTCATTCGACGCTGTATTTTCTTCTGTGTCGAAGTGCACGAAGTTTCTCTAGCTCGATGTCGAATTCGTTGCGTTTCGAGCTTATTAAAGTCGAATGTGTGGCAACCTGAGTGGGCAAGGCAGCAGCAGCAGCAACACGATGCTCACGCGGTGCTTCTTTATTGTGCAGTTCCTTGCCAGCCTTCTGCAATCCTCGGTGCACTGCCCGGACAGTGTGGTGGTCCGGAATGCGTCAACTGACGCAAACCAACTTGCCGATCACGGAAGATGCATGCAGAGCGCCCTTCCTGCCCTTCTGCCGAGTGATAATCTTGGCATGACTGCTGCGCCTGCGCTGTTTCCAAGCGTCTATGCTGACTCACCATTTGGTCAACCAGTAAAACACGTTGTGGGGCTAGTTGGTGCATAGCTTTCAAAAGATGGAGCGCCAACAGTGACAACTCACTAAGAAGGAACAAAGACAGGACAAGGCGCTACTTGCAATTGTTTATTGTAGTCAAAGGTGGCTGAATATATAGCCATGGGGAGAGGGGGGACGAAAAAGGGACTTGGTCAACCAGCCGTCGGCAGGGCAAACTCTGTGACGCCATCAGTATTGGATATAAATGGCTCCCAGCCACAGAGCAGCTTCAGTGGGCGAGGAAGCAGCAGCAGCAACACGATGCTCACGCGGTGCTTCTTTATTGTGCAGGTATGTTACTTAGACAACGCACATTGTATCCGTTCAGATAACCGTCACTTGCTGCTGTTTACTTGCCCACAAACTGTTGTATCTTTATATGTTTCCGTTTATGCTCGGCTTGTGAATTGTATGAGTTGCTTGTGTTTAAGTGGAGACGTTGAAATAAACCCTGGGCCAAGGGGACGTAAGGGTACTTCCGGTGAAAATTCTGGCACTGGCTCTGGAACACCTGCGCTGTTACCGAGTGGAGATGTGGGCGGTTCTGATAGCGACTCAGCATCCACGGATAGCGAACTTTCCGTTTCTGCCATGTTTTCCAGACTGTTGGCTGGACAAAATAAAATAGCACGGGATATTGCTGAACTTCGCTCTTCTGTCAATTCGCGCTTCGAGGCTGTTGAGTTGCGTCTCAACGCTCTTGAATCTGCCAGTTCTGCGTCTAGTGTACCTAAAAAAATGATGAATGAATTAAAAAGCACAGTTCGTTCTCTTAACGAGAAAGTTATTAAGCTCACGGTTCAGTATGACGACCTAGAAAATAGACTGCGCCGTAATAGTTTGATTCTGCATAGAATTTCCGAATTCCCAGATGATAATGGGGCATTGGTCTACTGGGTTACAAATTTTTTCACGGAAACGCTTAGCATGGACTGCCTACAAATTGAAAGGTGTCATAGAATCGGCACACGTAACACAGGCCGCTCCCGCCCCATTGTTTTGACACTTCTGGATTTTCGTGAGAAAGCGCAAATTCTTAGAAGTGCGTCTAAGCTGAAGGGTTCCGGTCTACGCATGTCTGAGGACTATTCAGTCAACGTGCTATCTATCAAAGGAAAGCTATGGGAAGCAACCAGAACTCACCGAAACAGCGGCTCCTCCATGCGCATAGTATACGACCACGTGTTTATTGATAACGTGCGCTACAATTGGGACGCGATGACTAACACGATTGTGCAGTCTCGTAATCGCGATACAAGGGCGTCAACTTCAGCTACTGCTACTTATTCTCGTTGACGTCCACGTGACTTTCCCGATAATCTCCGCATTTTATATATTAACGCCAGAAGTTTAGTCAACAAGCTTCCCTATTTATTGTCATTACCTTTGTCCTACTTCCCCCATATCATTGGAGTCACGGAAACGTGGTTTCGTGGGGAAATTTCTAATGCCGAAGTGTCGCTACCTGGTTTCAATGTTATAAGAACTGATAGAACAGAAGGTAGAGACGGTGGCGTTGCCTTATATTGAAACTCTAACTTAAAATTTTCTGTGCTTGATGCTCCCTCTCAAACAGAGTCGGTTTGGTGTAAAGTTTATTTTGAGTCATTGACTTTTGTTGTTGGTGTCTTTTACTGCCCATCTAACTTGATCGCAGACCCTATGATTTTCTTGAATGCATTCATTCAAGAATTAGCATCTCATTCACCAAATCTAATATGCATGGGTGATTTTAATGTCCCCGATATTCAATGGCCGTCGTTATCTCCTGTAGGCCATGATTCCCTACTGTACAGAGAAGCATTGAACTTTTCACTGACTACCGGCTTAAAGCAAATCGTCAGGGACGTCACAAGAGGCACGGCGATTCTAGATCTTGTCTTTCTTAGCCCTATGGTCTGCAATTATGGTTACGCATGTTCTGTTGTTGAAGGCATATCAGATCATTAAGCGGTATTTGCATCCATTTATTGTCCTGTTCCGAGAACCCGATATATTTATTCTACTTTCCGGGATATGAGCCATGCTGATGATGTGGTTATAATTGATGCACTTGGCGCTTCCTTTAGCCAGTTTGAAGCGATTAGTCTTTTTGACGATGTCGATACTTTAACTACATTTTTAGTGATTTAGTTACCTTGTGTATCACGCGTTTTGTACCGTTAAAAACAAAGAAGACGAATTCAGAGCTGCCTTGCATCACACGGTAAATTTTGCACCTGTCGCGACGACTTGGACGCTTGCGACGTGCTAAACGTACCGGTGATTCTGTTCTTACTGCACAATTCATTGCTCTTAAGGAGGAACTTCGAAGCAAAACTAATGCTGCTCGGGATTTTTACTTCCAGGTAACACTTCCAAGTTTGCTTAGAAATAATCCACGTAAATTTTGGAGCTCTGTTCTGCCAAAGCAATCCGCCGCTGATACTTTTGAAATAAACAACACAGTTACAAGTGATACTGCTATGATGGAAAAGCATTTAATACTTACTTTAAAACTGTTTTTGCACTTGATAACTCCGTTGTTCCTCCTTTTATAGAACCGACGCATACGTCTATTGATGACATCGTTGTTTCGAACCAGGGTGTGCTGAATTTGATTTTGAAACTTGATACAAAAAAGAAAGGTACTCCCGACAATATAGATAATGCATTCCTCATTAGATACTCTTTATGAACTAGTCGATATTTACCTGTTATTTTTCAGAAATCTCTCTCGACGTCTGTTGTCCCTCTTGCCTGGAAATCGGCTAAAATTCTTCCAGTATTCAAATCCGCCAATAAGCAGTCCTTGCTGAACTACAGACCTATTTCTATCACATCTCATTCTTGTAAAATACTCGAACACATCATTTACAAACATATCATTGAATTTCTAGAGTCCAATAATGTTTTATCGGATGCTCAACACGGTTTTCGGCGCGGATTAGCACAACAACCCAGCTCAGTGAATTCACCCATGACATCATCCAGGCCCTCGATGCAGGTGATTAAATTGACGCAATATTTATAGATTTTTCAAAAGCTTTTGACACTGTGTCACACTCCAAGCTGTTGAAAAAGCTCACTGTTATTCTTAACAACCGAGCATTAGTTAACTGGCTTTTTTCTTTTTTATCCAATCGATCACAGTATGTACTCTTTAGATCTTCTCAATCCTCCACTTGCAGTGTAACGTCTGGCGTACCTCAAGGTTCAATATTAGGTCCGCTTCTGTTTTTGATTTTCGTAAATTATCTGCCAAGCACTATTCCTGTTAAAATCCGCATGTACGCAGATGATTGTGTTTTGTACCATACGATTAAAACTCCTCGTGATCACTTGATCTTTAATGATTCATTTGTATCATTTCAATCATGGTGTGAGACTTGGCAGATGCAAATCAATTTTCAAAAAACTGTATCTATGTCATTTACCAAACGTTCTTTTCCTTCTCGATTTACCTATTCGTTTAATGGCTGCCCTCTAGGATGTTTCACAGTATAAATATCTAGGTATTCTATTCACTCAGGAGTTATCTTGGTGGCATCACATCGAACTCATGTGCAACCGTGCGCTTAGAAGGTTAGGCTACTCGCAATGCACATTATGTTCAGCGCCACTTAGCACACGACTCCTCACCTACAAAACGCTGGTTCGTCGAATACTGGAGCATGGCTCTGTCTTATGGAACCCGCACAAAATATCTGACATCAAGAAAATTGAATCTGTCCAAAAGAAAGCTGTACGCTTCATTTATCGTCACTTTGACAGGTATTCCTCACCCAGTTCCCATCTTAGTCTTCAACTTACCAGTCTCTCTTCCCGTCGTCACGTCGAATCTTTGAAGTTTCTTTATACTCTAATTAACTCCACACGATTCCCCTTTCTTAGCAAATACATCGCACCCGCTAGACCTACAACCACCAGACATCACCATGAGTTGAATGTGACCACTTTTCACCATCGTACCGATGCGTTTAAATACAGTTCTTTTAGTCCGCACTATAGAATTGTGGAATGCTCTGCCTGGTCACGCAAGATCTTTACCACTCGATGAATTTCTATGGGGGCGAAATGCGAAAACATTCCGAAAACATCACATTTAATTGCACGTTAAGGAACCCCAGGTGGTCCAAATTATTCCGGAGTCCCTCACTATGGCGTGCCTCATAATCAGATCGTGGTTTTGGCACGTAAAGCCCTATAATTTAATTTTTAAACAAGCACTCAAATCGCTTATGCATCGCATCGGGTCACTCAGCATTTCGTGGGTTCGTTGCGTGGTCGTTGGCTTTGGACTTTGACTTTGATTCAGTTTGCATGGGATAAAGCTTCGCGTTCGACCATCTTTCTTTAAGAAAGGGGCTTTGATTTTTAATAAGTATGCCTATGTTTATAAGTCTACACGGCCGATAAAACTACTATGCTTCCTTCGTGTAGCTGTTCGCTAGTTTGCTATCGCAATCGACGCTTCGTCTTGCGGTCGAAACTGCGACTTTTTGAAAGTAATGATTATCAGTATGTTGTATGCGTGATTCCAAAGAATGTATGCACTTTTCGCTTCATTGTGCTGAGTGCTTGAAGCCTTCTTCACCTCCTCCGGCGCTCAGCGCGATATTGCACAGCCTCTGGGATCGGCGCACATTTTTGCTAACGGAGGCGCGCACGAAAAAAATTGGAGGACGCTTAAGCTTTGACTTGAAGAATGGAACGCCAGAGTGTAATCGGGCCCCGTCGTAAGCTGCCTTTCCCATTGCAACAAAGAACGTGAGAAAGCCAGCTTACAAAGACCAAGCTTACACCAATCCTCTTAAAGTCGGCTGCACTTTTAAACAGAAATGCATTGCTGGGAAGAAGTTTTTCCACGGGCAATATAAGTCGTGTTATATTAAAATGTGAAGGCCCTACCACTTTTTTTATTATTTCATGAATTGTTTGCTTTGTCCCGACGCGCGCGCGTGTCCAAAACGCATTAGGCAGGCGAAGTCCCAATTTGACCTGATGATGATTATTTATTGGCATCCCCTTTGAAACGGGGCGGCGACAAATAGTCATCTAGCCTGCTTGATTTAATCAGGCATACTATACATGTTTTATCTAGCATTTTTGTATAGCTCTCATTATTTTTCTTTTTAAAAATTTAGCTTGTACCGCTACCTATGATTTTAAGAGATCAGGTCATATCCAGCTTTTCCCTGCCTTTTTTTCCACCAGTACTCTAATCGTCGCTTGCTTATCTCTACGGCTGATCTGTTGATGTTTCCTTCCACTTTAAACCGAAGCGCTTCTGGGAGTTGCACGTTACCAACGGTTCTCGCTGGGTGGATCCCGTCGCATTCCATTAGGATGTGCTGAGTGGTCTCTGGATCTTTACTGCAGCAAACACATGCCTCATCTAGTTTCGAATATTTGTTCCGGTATGTTTTGGTCCTTAGGCAACCGGCTCGAGCCTCAAATAGCAAGGCACTGCCCTTTGTGTTATGGTACAGATTTTCCCTTCTAATTTCTTTCTTCTCATTCTTGTAGATCTCCATTGTCCTTTTTATTTCCATTCTTTGCATCCAATTCATGGTCTCTATTTCTCTCACTTTCTTTCTGATGACTCCGGGTTGTCTATTTACAGTTTCGATTATCCTGTACTTGGTTGCCAACTTCCTTGACCTCTTCCTTCATTCTGTGTCCACGCTTTTCATGTAGAGATACTTGTGCACTTTAACCGCCCATTTATTTTCATCCATGTTCCTGAGCCTTTCTTCCAAACTAATTTTGCTCTGTGCTTCTCTGACTTCCAACCCATGTCACCTTGCACTGCCTCATTTGTGGTATTACCGTGGGCTCCCAAAGCCAACCGGCCTACTGATCTTTCGTTACCTTCTAAACCCGACAAGATATCCGATTTTAAGCATATAATGGCATTTGCGAATGTTAGCGCTGGCACCAATACTCCTTTCCAGATTCCACGCACCACCTGATACTTATTGTGGCCCCACAGTGCTCTGTGTTTGATTATTGCTGCATTCCGCTTCCCCTTTATTTCCAGATAATCTTGGTGGTTGCTTGTGTAATTGTTTGCCTCGTTTATGTGTACGGCGAGGTACTTCACTATTGGTATTTCTTGCTGTTGAATTGACACCACGAAGTTACTCGTCTCTTCATTAAATATCATAATTCCTGAGTATAGTGTGCTAAACTTAAGGCCTAGAGTTGTCGCTGCATTTCCACAGATATTCGCAAGCATCTGTAAATCTTTTTTATTGTCCGCTAATGTCGTCTGCGTACCTGCCGAGGATGCGAGCGCCATCTGGATATTCCTTTCGCAAGCAAACTACCCACACGCGCAGCTGTAGGTTTGGTAGAAATGCAGGAAAAGGGGTTTGTGTTTGCGTTTCCTCATGACAGAATTATGTTTGCTCGTACATTCAAGTTACAATCCGACGCCACCATGTCTGTAGGCTGTGGTTAAGTCGTACTTTATTGTTTTTCTGACGGATTTAACTGGGAGAAATTCAATTTTTGTTCACCAAAACCTTGCACCTTGTATAGGGTCTGCGCGGTTGGGGTGGTTTTCTCCACCATGGATGCAGACATCTTCTGCAACACGGGGCCATGTCGCGTTAAAATTCTGACCAACTAGGGGGCTGTAAAATGAATAATTGTGTAAAGGCGACATGTCACTGTGAACTTGAAAGGCACGGTAATTTCACGATGTTTCCGTTAATACCACATGATAAAGCATTCAATTGTGTAATAAGTAAGGTTCGATGATTGTAACATAAGGTTGCGGTTCATATAACCAGCCGCGCTGTATCGTTTGGGCCATATGCTTACCATTTCAACATAAAACCGCTCTTAATTGAACTTCACATTAAGCACCAAAAGACGCCTTGATTGTGACACAACTATGTTAATAGCGTGTAGCATTGCGCGCAAACAACATGGACAGAAGAGGGAACACGTATAACACACACGAAGTGCAACTAACTATGAGTATAACACACACAGCGCTTCGTGTGTGCTATACGTGTTCCCTCTTCTGTCCATGTTGTTTGTGCGCAATGCTACACGGTCTTAATGTAAAACCAACAAGCCCAAGAGCAAACCCTACTGCAGTATGTTAATACCTTCTCGAATGCAGCGCGTATCAAGTACAGTTCATCGGACAGACAGCAATGAGTTTCATAATTCGCTTTATTGACCATAGTTCTCACGCGAAGAAGATCCCCCACCTTCCATTATAGAATCACCTAAACACAACAGGGCACTCTTTCGACAGTCTCAAAGTAACCATACTAGAATGTTTTTTCTCCTCTCAACCCGATCGCCTAGTCCGTAATTGTTATTTAATACACAAATTCAATGATTTTTCAGGCGGTAATAACAAAAGCATAGAAAAATTAACGTGCCTTTCGAATTCACAGTGACATGTTTATTTATTCATTATGTTAACGCGACAGCGTTAAGGGCCGATGTCGCAGAAAATCCGGCGTCGGCGTGGATGTTGGCGTCCGTGGCGCAAAAAATCTTCCCCAACCACAACAACCGCGCATGCCCTCCGCGTGGCGCAAGATGTTAGCGAAGGAGAAAATCATTTCGAACCACCCCGACCGCAGGCTCTCCACGTGGTGCAGGGTTTTGGTGAGCAAAAGATGAATTTCTCACAGTAAAATCCGTGAGAAAAACAGTAAAGTACAGCTCTTGAAACTCCTCATTACAAGTCACAGCGGTTGTACAATCGGTTCAATTTCATGCCCATCTACGGAAAGACTCATTTAACTACTCCGCTCTTCCAAGAGCCATTCGTCTTTCGAAAGACCTTTCTAACACCATTGTTTATGCAAAAGACCAAGAAAATTTACGGCTTCTTCTAACAACGCATTTTTCAAAGAACTCTACATAACCTGACATATTATTCTTTCTCATTGCTTTTCCCGTGATCAATGTGCAACTACGCCTTAAATACTGTTTTGTGATAGCCTAATTATGTCGTGCTTGTTCTGTAATTCTGTTGACTATGTTTTACTGTGTGACATTTCATTGTTAAATGAGCTGTCGCGCCCAAAGCGTTCGGTTTGTTTTCTAGGTTACATTTCTTACCCTATATTTTTGTATATGTATTCACATATGTATTCTAACTATTGCATAAGTAATCATTTTTTATTGTACTCACCCCCCTTACACAATGTCAGGGGCCTGTAAGGTATCTATAAATAAATAAATTACATCCTACAGACATGGTGGCGTCGGATTGTAATTTGAATGTACGAGAAAACATAATTCTGTTACAAGGAAACTCCGCAGTCGGCAACCCACCTGACGCACGGTGGTTTTCCTATTTCGCATGCTACTAGCAAAGCGCAAAATGTAATACGCGTGCCTAAATGCGCACGTGCGTTTAGGCACGCTTTGTTTCATGGCGTTGACTTATTGTGGCAACATTTCTACCAACAGCGGCACGCTCGGGTAGCCTACTTGCGAAAATCTTATCCAGATGGCGCTCGCATCCTCGGCAGGTCAAATGCGGACTTGGCCTGCCTAATCCGTTTTGGACACGCGCGCGCATCGGGGCAATAGCAAACAATTAATAAAATACTGAATTAGGTTCTAGGACCGTCACATTTTAATATAAGACGACTCACATTGCCCCTGGAAAATCGTTTTCTCAGCAATGCATTTACTGTTTAAAAGTGAAGTCGACTTTAAGGGGATCGGTGTAAGCTTACTCTTTGTAAGCTCGCTTTCCTACGTTCTATGTTACAGTGAAGCCCACTAAAAGAAAAATGCGATGCGAACGGGGCCCGACAACGCTATCGCATTCCAATCTTAAAGGCGAAACTTGAGCGTCCTCCAATTTTTTCACCAACTTGGACAAATTAGCTCGAACACCCAGTTTTCTCTCATTGATATTGAAACTGAATTCGACTGGGTTTGAGTCTCGCGTTCGGTATTACGGGGAAGTTGCCGCTTAAGGTACTAAACAGCAGGTGGCACGCGCAAACGAGCATTTGCGGAACGCGCCAAGTCACGTAAGATTTATTTCGCACACTTCACTCGTACGACCGAAACTACATTACGCCTCCGCTGTCTGCAACCCGCTACAAGCACGGCGGTTTTACTATTTTGCATGCTAGTAGCAAAGCGCAAAAAGTAATGCGCGTCCCCAAATGCGCACGCGCGTTTAGGCACGCTTTGTTTCGTGGCGTTCACTTAGTGTGACTTAGTATCGGATTCTGGATACGCTTTTTAAATTCTCTAACATTTATTAACCCAGAGCAGAAAGGGACGCAGCTTTTTGTTGTACTCCAGGCAAACTTTCATATTTCTGGATTCGTAAGAGTAGATTTATATTCATTCCAAGGGGACCACTTCTGTGTAGTTTCGTTTCCGGCGAGATGATCTGATAAAATGAACTTTATTGCAACACGTTAGTTACCACAGAATAGCTGCACAAGACTTTCATGTGTGCAAGTTACGCTTGCAGAACATGGTGAATGACACAAAGAATAAGCTTGATTAGGCGCGTTACGGTCAACAGCCGCACTAGACCTACGGCAGGCCAAACACCTCGACTTCGGCGAGCTGCAAAACGTTCTTGAGCGGCTCCTGACAGTCGGTGCAATTCTGGGTGATCTGTATGCTGACGTAGCGCCCTCTGACGGGGCACGGCTTGCACTCGAGGAACACCAGCGCCTCGTCCTCGATGCCGCCCTTCTCGTGGTAGTGGCAGCGCGTGTTTCCTTTGAATGGCACGTCGTTGTGCTCAGCCGTGATGGGCAGTGGGCCCACACGCACGTCGAAGTCGTGCAGCCGGTCACCTGCACATTGTCATTATACTCGATCAAGTTTTATATATATATATATATATATATATATATATACAGGGTGCTTCAGCGAACACTTTAAAGGTTGCCTGTGGCAGAAAGCACAATTCTAGTTAATGAGGTGGCCTACTCGAAGAGGCCGACATTACTTGCACAAAAAATCGAAATGCATAATCGACCAATCAACAAAAATCCACTAATTAAGCTTTTCACTAATTACCTGATGGCCCATATTGCAATTTACAAATTGTAGCCGTGGCGTTTGCAAGGCGGATCCATTTGGAATTAATTCTCAGGATGACACCAGCTTCAAGTTATTAATTCCCGAACTTTGCGGTGAAATGCATTGGAGTTCCAGTTAGTTTCTTAACAAAACGTCGCTTTATGCCTTGCAACACAAAATTTACGCAAGCGGTGACGTATTATGTCGCCCTCTGATTCGCTGAGCGCAATTAAATTTGTGACGACACTGCTGCAGCGACGATTCTGGGGTGAGAGAAATTGAGGAAGAGATATTTGGTCTTTGTTTACGAATTTCTCCGCTAATAACTGCTATTTTTGCACCCAACAAAAAAACGTCACAGTTTCGCCCTAAGGGCGAAGCAATGAATGCGATAGCAACACAGCAATGTCATACGAAGTAAGGTAAGCGGATTTGGTAGCAATATGAATTGTAGTAAACATGAGCTGATTAAGTAAGCAGGTGTGCTGCGCCGTAAGTAGACCGACATGAAGAGAGACTCGATGACCACGAGAAGGCGCGTGTGAAACGGTGGTGTTCATGAGAAGCGCTTCCCGTGGGCAGCGCGTGCGAAGGGACAAACCTGTAGCGCTCCACTGCCGGTCCGGGCAGCATTGCATGTGTAGCGTGCGTTGGAAAATGTGGCCCGACTATTACTAACTGAATGAACAAGCGTGGTGTGAGCGCGCACAAACAAACATGAATAGATCACACTGAATTACTGCGGACAACGACTGTCAAAACGCTGGCAGGCAGCAAGCCCAAACGCCGCAGCGGGCGTAGGTACGTGCGTCTAGGGCACTTTTGCAATTCAAGTTAAACAAGACCATGAGAACAAATATAAAAACATGAGCAAATCTAATAGCGAGTCATGTGACCACTTACAGCAACGACTGCAGCTATTCTGGACGGTAACGAGTCGTAAAGTGATCGAACATATTCCCGATCGGCTTTCAGCCTTTCCCACTCGTTGCTGACTTGCGCCCACAACTGGTCCGAAGTCGCGGAATAAAGGGGCTTCCTTGCCAAAGAAGCTTTCAGACGGCCCCACACGTTTTCTATCACATTCAGGTCCGCTCCTTTCGGAGGCCATTCCAGTAGCTGCATGTGCTGCTCCGCCTGGAACTCCTTGACAGCCCGCGCCGTGTGTATCGGTGACCGGTCCTGTTGGAACAGGTAATCACCGTCTGGGAATAAACTGCTCGCATATGGCAACAGCACATTGTTCAAAATGTTGGAGTATTGTTCCGACGATAAGTGTCCACGTATACGTTGCAGGGGCCCTAAACCATATCTTGAAACAGCACCCCACACGTTCACACTCGATCTCCCACTGGCAGAAACACCTTGCACGTTGTCCGGGTCGCTCCTGCGTGGCATTGTGACGTTAACTAAAACAATTGCTTTTCAAAGCAGGAAGTTTGCCTCACCGTGTGCCTGGTAGTCTCCAAACACGCAATCTTTGGTCTTGTCGCGTCGAAAACGTCGACTCATCCGAAAAGATGACGCGACCCCACTCTTCTGATGTCCATGCTTCGTGCAGCTCAGCGAACTGCCGTCGTGCGTCCTTGTTTACCGCCGTTAGTAGTGGCTTCTGCGCTGCGACGCGACTGCGAAGGCTCGCAGTACGCAGGCGACGTCGAACAGTGGTGTCCGAAACGTCCAAATCCAAGTCCTCGCGTATTGCTGGGGCTGGCAAGAAAGGGTTACGAACAGCAGCTGCAACCATGAGGGCGTCTTCATCGTCTGTGGTAGCTTTAGGGCGGGGCGCGCGGGGTGCATCCTGAATGCGACCTTCATACTTGTAGGCTTGAATTATCCTGTTCACAGTCTTCAGGGGCCTATTAACTAAAGCACCATTATACCGCTGGGAATAACCTTTCAGGGAAAGATCGACAATTGAGCGCCGTTCATCATCGGGAACCCTAGCCATAATACGATCTGGCGACAGAATGAACGGCTGCGAAAGATGTTTGGTTGTTTTATATACGGCGTTGCATGCACAACAACATTGAAGGGAACGAATAGACACGCCCCCATAGATATACAAGTTTTTTTGTCTTGTTCTGTTCAAGCACAGATGTTTAAAGAAATCTTAAAATGCAGGATGCATGGGCTTAGAAAACAAAAATGCGGCTAGCAGACGACGAACAAGTGCATTCATGACGTCATGCGCGCGGTGGAACAATTATTTCGCGGAAGGCGTGATGCGCATGCGCGATGTTTCCAGTGATGACCGTAACGGGGCGCTGACAGTGCCGTCGGCCACGCGCTCGCGTGTTCACCCTAACAGTGCTCACCGCTGTACGTGCGGTCTATCGCATCAACGCAAACTGAGCGGCGGATGCACGGTGCATAAAGGTCAGAGCCGTGTGGAGATAAGAGACGGTGCGGACGAGCGACGAGCGCGGTTGTTGGCAGAGTAGAAGTGCGCCCCCCCCCCCCCCCCGCCCCCTCCGGCGCTGGCTTCCCGCTTCCTTGCTTGGGCGTGGGAGATTGAGTGCGTTCGCTCTCCGTGATAGCGCGCGTCCCCGCACGCTTCCGCTCGGGCATACGGCGCGCGGCGCTGATTTTATTTATAAGGAACCTCAGTCATCAAAGGCTATGACAACGGCGACGTTTTATTTATCAAAATAAATGTACGCAAGGCGGCGCCCTGAAGTTTCCTCTCGCGGTGCGAGTAAGCAGCGGAGTGAGGTGGAGTGCCGACGCTTGCGTCGCGCAAGCGGATGCCTGTGGCGCGCGCAACGCTATCGATGATATTCGGTCGCTTCTCAGCCAAACGAGTCGGGCTGAGTCACATGCGTTTCTTGAGATAGCGATAACGCGTCCTAGAGCGTGCGCTCATCATCACTGGTAGGTCGCGTATGTTGTCTGAAGCAAGAAAGCAAGCGCCAATATACGATCACTCATTCCGTTTCCCGAGGACACGCATCCAAGCTAATGAAGCAGACGACAGCTTGTGCGCATGCAGACGACGGAACCTAGAAACGATTTTGATGGAATAATCGTATGCTTTGAGCTAGCTACTTTAATTTTATTGGGGAGGAAAACTGTTTTGCCTTATAAAGAACGCTAGGTTCAATGCCTACATTACAGTTTCTTAGGCGAAACGTCAAATGTGCGTCACGTTGCGAAAGCAAATTGGGGCTATCGGCGCGATTTTGTAAGCGTCAGGCCTACGTCGCGCCTCGAAAAAAATGGCGGAATGTCCAGAATAGCGGCTCTAGTAAACATAAAATACCCAAGTTAGTGGACGAATTGATGGCCGTCGGCCAAAGCACAATTGGTAGTGCAATCAATGCACGCGTAATGCGGAGGTTGCGGGTTCGGCTCCCGCTGGCGACAAGTTATCTTTTCGTCCACTTTCATTTCCCTTTTCTTCATTATTTTCTACATTCCAATTGCAACCACACTGAATTTCCCCGATGCTTTCCTTGGCTTCATTGTCTGTTGGCGGCTTTATGTGGTTATGATTAACAAAATCGAGCCCCCCGGTTACCCTTCTCAAATATGCAGGGTGTTTCAGCGAACAATTTCAAAATTTATTTAAGGTTGCCTGTGTCGGATAGCCCAATTCTAGGTAATGAGCTGGTCTACTTGAAGAGGCGGACATTACTTGTACAAAAAATTGAAATTCATAATGGACTAATTACCAAAAATTCACTAATTAAGTTTTTAACTAATTACCTGACGGCGTGTATTGCAATTTACAAATTGTAGCTGTGGAGTTCGCAAGGCGGATCCACTTAGAGTTAATTCTCAGGATGTAACCAGTTTCGAAATATTAATTCCCGAACATTGCGGAGAAATGCATTGGCGTTCCAGTTAATTTTGTGCTTCAATGCACAAAGCGACCTTTTGTTAAGAACCTAACTGGAACGCCAATGCATTTCTCCGCAAAGTTCGGGAATTTATACCGCGAAACTGGTGTCATCCTGAGAATTCGTTCCAAGTGTATCCGCCTTGCGAACTCCACGGCTACAATTCGTAAATTGCAATATGGGCCATCAGGTAATTAGTTAAACAATTAATTAGTGGATTTCTGTTAATTATTTGATTATGTCTTTCAATTTTTTGTGCATGTCCGCCTCTTCGAGTAGACGAGCTCATGAACTAGAATTGTGCTATCTGCCACAGGCAACCTTTAGGAATTCTTGAAAGTGTTCGCTGAAACACCCTGTATATATATATATATATATATATATATATATCAGTGAAGCAAAAATCACAGGAGCCGGCACAGAAATAGTTCACAAAATAGAAGCACGTAGAAAAAAACATATAACAGGACTTTACTGAAGTTTCGGCCGGGGTCCGGCCTTCATCAAGAGTGCGATTGCAAGCACACAGTGCTCAATTAATACATTTTTTCCCGTAAGAGTGAAAAAATACAATAAAAAAATAAAAATACAAAGTTAAAAGAAGGAATGCAACACGTGAATGGAAACTTGCGCGTACACAGAGTGGCATTATTTAAAAAAAATGTCACAGTTTCGCCCTAATGGCGAAGCAATGAATGCGATAGCAACACAGCAATGTCATACGAAGTAAGGTGAGAGGCTTTGGTAGCAATATGAATTGTAGTAAACATGAGCTGATTAAGTAAGCAGGTGTGCTGCGGCGTAAGTAGACCGACATGAAGAGAGACTCGATGACCACGAGAAGGCGCGTGTGAAACGGTGGTGTTAAAGCCCCTATATTTATAAAAGTAGCGCCATTCTTAGATCTTGCCGCCACCGCGCTCACCCCGGCGCTTCCTCCTCGCCCTCTCTTAGCCGCCTCCTGTCGCCCCAGCCTCATCCGCTCCCCCATTGGCCAATACGTGTCACGTGGAAGTTCGCGTCGCGCTTTTGTATATTTTTTTTTTCTTTCCAGCGCGCTCCGACTGCCATTCTCGGGCCTGTGCGACGAAAGTGCTGTACGCACAAACGGATCAAACGTGTTATGGACAAGAACTTCGTTGTGATGGCATGCTGCTGCGCCTTAAGTTGCCGCAACCGACAAGGCGAGGGCAAAAGGCTTTTTTTGTTTACCATCCGGCGTGCGCAAACGCTTGCTGCACACTTGATATTTGCGCCGTCTCGCATCGTCGCGTTGCTACTTCCAAAACGGCATTATTAAGACCAGTTACTGACTGACGAAGCAAAATCGCGCCTCAAAAACGTCTCCGCAGGGCGCGATCGAAGTTTTCCTCGGATTTCCTCTGGTAGCGCGTTAGCTGTCGTCTGCCACGGCAGGCCCGACGCAGGCGGCGCCACTGTCGATATCGCGCCTCGATCGCGCTGGTCGCGCCGAGCGCGATAGTGGAACGGAGGAGGAGGGAAGTGGATGGCGCTACTTTTATAAATATAGGGGCTTTAGGTGGTGTTGATGAGAAGCGCTTCTCGTGGGCAACGCGTGCGAACCGCCACCGCCAGTCCGGCCCAACGAGCAGCTTGCGTTATCTCTTTGCTGTTTGCGGCGTTGGCCTAGCGCTTCAATGCCGGCGGGCCGCCGAATTTACTTCGTCATTCCGTCGGGCGACAGGTTGAGCTGTAGCGCCAACCCCACTCCTTGGGCTTTTAGATACTACAGGCACGGCGTCATATCAGTTTGTAGCGTCGACAGCGAACGCCGCGGATAGCAAGGAGATAACGCAAGCTGCTCGCGGGTCGGACCGGCGCCTACCTCGGAGACGTGACGAAAGGCAGGGGGGCGGCGACATCGTCGACAACGACGCTCTTTTTGCGGCCAGTTTCGGTTTCAAGGAGCCTGCCAGGCAGAACTAATTGGTCGCGTAGCTCGCACATGAAGTACGCTATTGAAAATTTGATCGTTGGGATAGGTAGTGTCGAGGACGGGCCCCAAAGTATTCATTTGCTGTAGTCACCTATTGATGATAATTAAAAAGTTAATTTGCGTAACTTCACTAATTACGCACGTAAGTGCCGAAATTGCTCTGTATCTAGAGGCCGCCAATCAGTGCACTCGAATGGTAAAGATAACGTGACCAAGATACATATTTTTCTCATTTAAAAAATTTGGTGCAGCTAAAAAAAAAACACCCTGTAGATCCCCTGAAGAATAGGTGACATACCGATGGTGCCTGTCGTACCGTGCTTTGGACCGGTCTTGCGAAGCCAGAGTACTTATGCGGGCAAAGCGTCGAGCTCCTTTAGCGAGACACAGAGTCTCGGCGATGGTGAGATTGTCGTGGGTGGAGAAAGAAAATATGGTGTCCAGTGTGTGACGCGGCGGACGAGCGTAGAGTAGTAAAAACGGGCTGTAGCCAGTAGTCTCATGCTTTGCTGTGTTAAAAGCGTATGTAATGAATGGCAAAATGTCGTCCCAGTTTTTATGTTCCGATACGACGTTCATGGACATGTTCACCAGTGTGCGGTTGGTACGCTCGGTCAGCCCATTTGTTTGCGGGTGATACGGTGTCGAGTGACGAAAGCTGGAAGCGCATAATCGAAGAAGCTCTTCCACGACATCTGCAGTAAACTGGCGGCCGCGGTCACTGATGATTACTCGAGGAGGGCCGTGACGGAGAATGATCGAATGCAGGAGGAAAAAGTAAACTTGGCTGGCAGTGGCAGATGGCAAAGAAGCCGTCTCGCAGTACCGGGTCAGATGGCCGGCACATACGATGATCCAACGGTTCCCTTTCGACGAGCGGGAAAAGGGACCCATGAGATCAATACCAACTTGCTCGAAAGGAGAGCTCGGAGGCGTCAGTGGTTGTAGGAGGCCGGCTGGCGTCGTAGTTAGGTGCTTGTGAGCCTGACACTGAGCGCAACTGACCCCATACATTTCAGTCGACCGACGCATTCGGGGCCAGTAAAACTGTTCTTGGGCACGATGAAATGTACGCGCTGCTCCGAGATGTCCGGAGGTAGGATCGTCGTGCATAACCCGCAGAATAGTGGAGCGTAGCTTCTCCGGAACTACAAGAAGGAAGCGCGCACCAGTGGTTGCGAAATTCCTCTTGTAGAGGAGGCCATCACGAACACAAAATCCTCGGCTTGTTGTGGAATCATGCGCGTTGAAAAGTGGCTCTAAGCTGAAGTCTTCTCGCTGCTCCTTCTCGAGGGTCTCTTTATCAGGAAGTGCAGGTGCCAAAGAAGCAATCAAATGATCAAAGTTATCGGCATCACAAAGAGTGGTGTTTAGCGGCATTCGCGAAAGGCAGTCAGCATCAGCGTGTCGGCGACCACTCTTATATGAAACTGTGAAGTTGTACTCTGGAGACGTAGAGCCCAGCGCGCGAGTCGACCACAGGGATCACGAATATTGACAAGCCAACACAACGAATGATGATCTGTGACGATTGTGAATGGGCGTCCATACACGTACGAGCGAAAACGTTGCACAGCAAAAATGACCGCTAGGCATTCCTGCTCCGTAACGGTGTAATTGTGTTCAGGCTTACTTAACGTACGACTCGCATAAGCAATGACATACTCGTTCCGGCCGCATCGCTGAACGATGATTCTACCGAGCCCCACGCCACTCGCATCGGTGTGGATCTCTGTTGGTGCAGCTGGGTCGAAATGCCGAAGGATGGGACCCGTCGTCAGTAAGAACTTCAGCTGACGAAAAGAAGCGTCGCACTCGTGAGTCCACTCAAAAACGGCGTCTCTATGCAGAAGACAAGTCAGGGGATAGGCGACATCGGCAAAAGCAGGTATAAATCGGTGGAAATAAGAGCAGAGGCCTAGGAAACTACGAAGCTCTTTAACAGACCGAGGAGGCTTAAACGCTTCAACAGCTGCTGTCTTTTGTGGATCAGGCCTGATACCTGTGATATGTGAAGTGCGCGAGTGCCGTGATCGTAGTGGGCAAGTGCCAGAAGTGAGCAACAAGCAAGCAAGCGACAGCCATCTTGAGAGAGATGGAAGAAGAGGGTGAAGATGTTGACCAGGGTGCGGGAGCAGCGGCCAGTCGAGATCCTGGCCCAAGGCCGCTCCAGGCTCCCACCTGGGATCGACACGACAACCAACTTCTTCCTGCAGCCTGCGGTTGGCGAACGTCGGTAGGGCGTCCGACTCAGGCGGCCCAGCGTCTCCAGCGCCGTGCCCGAGCTCCGGCTGGCGAACGCCGCAAGGGCGTCTAACCGTTACCCGTCTCTACTACGAATGTCTTCACAGCAGTGTCGATCATGGCTGCCTGACGATGAGGTGCTGCCCGGCATAAGAAGAAATGATCCCCTTGTACCGGTCGCAGACGTAAAGCCCTTGGACTTGGTGTCCGGTGACAAGACCTCTACCGTAGTAGGGTGACCCATCCAGGTTCCCAACGTCACAGCGAAACTTGCAGAACTTCCTCCTGCATTATTGGATCCCTGGTGTTTGCCTGGGGGTGACCAGGATTTTCTTCGACTGCTTCTAGTTTCGTCACCGCTACTTCACTTCGAGCTCCGCCTCTGCCGCCGCTTCTAGCCCATCCCACAGCTCCAGTGCGAACCACGAAACTTTAGGCCCCCTTCCGACTTTTATGCTTTCTTTCTGGACCTATTCCATTTTTTTGGTAATTAGGTTGCTGAGCTTCTTTTTCTCTTTTCGCTGTATTTTCGTTAATGAATGGCTTGTTGTGGTAACGAACGGCTTCGTCATTTCGTGCGCTGAGGCTGTGCCTCAGTAGCGAGTAATTTATTGAAAGAACATCACAATACCATCCTTGTCCACAAGATGGCCAAGCACCAATGTCTGCCGCTCACCGAAGTGACATTTCTTAGAATTGAGTAGTAGGCCGGCGTGTTCGATACAGTCTAAAGGCCAACCTCCATGCAGAGAACTTTCGAGACGATTTTGCCGTGACGAAAAATCCAGCGCGAAGCGCCGTCGCGAATTCGTCGCACCACACTCCATGTAACCAAGAGCCGGCGAACGCCGCCGACCATGCGGTCGACGCTGCCCGCGAGGAGTCATTGTGGCCAGACGAGATATATGCTACGAAACCGACGTTGGCGAATGAAAGCAGAAGACAAAACAACGCCTAAATTGCTGTTTTTACGCGTAAAATAAGGCACCTGACCTGAAAAAGTGCGTGCAATAAGTGTTTGCTGGTTAGCCGGAATCTATTTAGAGTGTCACTTTTTTTTTTGAATACGCGGAACATCGGTATTTCGCTGATACTTATCTCTTGTCTAACACCTTGTGTTTGTTTACGGTTCTGTCCGCTCACGCGCAGCTGAGTTTTTCTCACGTCAGCTTCCGCCTTCGAGCCTGCCCTGCCATCGAGGAAACACAGAAAGCTATTAGACAGTTTTAGTATAGCGTACGCTATACGCTATAGTACAGCGTACGCTAAGCAGCGCACGTTTATTAAAACAATTTTAGTTGGCCTGCGAGATATTTCGATCTCAGAGGCCATATGGCATCGTCACGCCTATCTCTCGACTTTACCTATAGGTGGCGATGACATATCTTGAAGGTTCGTTGAAGGTTCCGTACAATAACACAAAGGGCACTGCCTTGCTATTTGAGGCTCGAGCCGGTTGCCTAAGGACCAAAATATACCGGAGCAAATAGTCGGAACTAGATGAGGCATGTTTATGCTGCAGTAAAGATCCAGCGACCACTCAACACATCCTAATGGAATGCAACGGGATTTACCAAGCGAGAACCGTAGGTAACGAGCAACTCCCAGAAGCGCTTGGGTTTAAAGTGGAAGGAAACATCAACAGATCAGCTGTAGAGATAAGCAAGAGACGATTAGAGTACTGGTGGGAAAAAAGCAGGGAAAAGATGGATACGACCTGATCTCTTAAAATCATAGGTAGCGGTACAAGGTAAATTTTTGAAAAAGAAAAAAAGAATAATGAGAGGTATACAAAAATGCTAGATAAAGCACATGTATAGTATACCTGATTAAATCAAGCAGGCTAGGTGACTATTTGTCGCCGCCCCGTTTCAAAGGGGATGCCAATAAACCATCATCAGCCATCATCGGTTTCCCTCGTTAGGCTTCGTGTCGTTTGAAACAAGAAGCGATCTCGAAAAATCTATAAGGTTATCCAATACACTGTCGTCGAAGCAGCGTGAGACTAAGCGAAAGCCATTCACGCAGTCATTTGCTACGAACGAAGCGAATTCTACAAAAGCCACGCCAAATTCAGTTCGAAGCCGCAGTGGGGACCACCGCCATGTTTTAAGTACGTGGCTTGCGAGAAGGCTTTTTTGCCTCTTAAAGTAGCGAGCCGCTCATATGCCGCTCCTACGCGATGCTTTAGCTCGCGTTTTTCTCGGATGTACCAGTGAACTACACCTGTAAGCTTCAATCAAAACACCTCTTTCCAAAACACGGCGGTACGCAAGGCATCGTGTTGCGGGTATGCATGGGCAGAGAATCATCGGGAAGCGAAGCCTCTAACTACATGGAATACACAAAACAAGCCGTGACCACATATTATTCACAACAAGCAACAATGAGGTGAAACAGCGCTGGAAAACAAGCGTTTGAAACGAAGGTAGGAAATGGCCGAACAGTAGCCAAACGTCAACAACCAAACTCCCGTCGACGGGCGACCGACGGAAGTCAACCTTTGCGCTGTGGCCCGATTGGTCAACGCTCTCCGCCGCGCGCTACGACTTCCGGCGGCGGCGGTTCGCTGAGTTCTCATAGGGTGCCTCGATGCCCAGCGCCACCGTCCAGGGTGGAGACAACCCCGCTGGCGCCGCCATATTGTGTCACACGAGCTGAGACTCAGCTACGCTTGCGTTCATAAAGTCTCCTCGCGGCGCGCTTCCAAGTGCTTTGCCTTGATGAGGATTTTTTTATCGGTGTCCCATCTGCATATCTTTATAACCAATAGCCGTTAACTCGTCGAAGGTCGAAGACGTAAATGTATGGCGCCGGGAACATGCCCCAAATTGCCTAATTCAATCACATTTATTATGCCGTGTGTATGTTTAAAATACGCACTATTTTTTTTGCGCTTCGATGCTTGGTATATAAGGTTTGCGACCCCCTGTGTGTGGAAGTTTTTCTTTTTCGCTGTTGTATTTTGGTTTACACGTCACGCCTCCTTTACCGTAGCCAGCCACTCGCGCACGGCGGTTAGTTTCCCTTGCGTTGCGCGTGCTCTTCGCGTTCGTTGCAATTATTTGACGATATCTACGCGCAATTTTTGCTTTTTTTGCCCACAAAACTGTGTGCTGACAGGATTAAGCTGGTGTAAAAATAACTGCGATGTGAAAATAAGGTTTAGTTAGTGCTGTAGAGAAAAATGTAACGTAACTTGTCTGTGTCAATCTTGCGTAGTACACACAAGAAATCAAACGATGCACAAAATACATTTACTTATAATGTCTAGTACAATCAATCATGAAAGAGATATGTACATGAAAAATTATATGTACTGTGTGGCGCCTGAAGGTTATGTTGAAAGACGAGATAAAAAAATTAATTCGCAAGGTAGGCTCGACACACAATTCGGGATAGAGAAGAGTTTTTTTTTTATTTATTCATTACATGGGGGGGGGGGGTTCAAGTGAGTACATCAACCTTATTACACACAATATAAATCGAAAACAAGAATGCAAACAAGAAAACGCAACCGCGGGTAATATTAATCAAGACATCCAGCCAGATATCCAGCCAGAATACATACATCAGCTACCATCGAATACGTCGCATCAGCCAAACACATCGATGGCGAGTACAGAACATTTCATAAATAACCATTAGAACACTGATAACTACATTGAAAAAATAAACAACACTGCATACATATCACGTACAAATACCGTAAATGAAACTAAGACAGTCAAATACAGATTAGCAATGTTTTTCACTTCGAAAATATAGTCCATGATGATGTAGGGCTGTTGACTTTAACAGACGGCGCCCATCCTGTCGATTTCCCTCGTACTGGTCCTCTTCAAAGTGTTTCTAAGTACAGGTAAAACAACAAAAGTGATTATTGATATGAAAAGTTGCCTTGTAAATACAGAGAACCCATTACAGTGCTTAAAAATAAATTTTAGCAGAAGCAATGCTGTATTACCTCGCTTCACACGTTTCGAAGAAATGCACAGGCTACAACAGACACCATGCCAGAAAGCGCCGAAACATTTTGGTCCCATGATGCCCCTTAACTCTACTACACCTGGGCATACCGTGCACAGGTATTTAAAGACCGTCACAGTACCCACTACGATCGGGAATGAGCACGAATGACCATCGGCTTACGATCACCACGCTACAAATATGTAGAAGTCTAAAAAATCAGCTATGTAACCTAACACCCTGAGGTCCGCAAGATATCTCCTGAGAAATCAGAGAAAATCACAATGTTTCGCTTACCACGTACAAAACAGCCGCTCTCCCCAGACGAAGCACTGCGTTCTTTAGTCCCAAATAACCAGTACCGAAAAAAAAAGAAACAAGAGACACACACGATGTGTGCTTCCCGTGAAAAAGGAAAATAGGTGGCTTACGTGACGATTCGTAGCTAATGTAAGACTATTTCGCGGCTAAGCATCTTCGTCAGTCCTTAAAATAAGGGTACAGACTGCGCCCATCAAAACGAAAAAAGCCTATGCGACGCGCGCTCGCAAACCATACGCTACTCAGACAGCATCGGTGCAGTGCTTACTTTGTTCGTGAGCGAGGATCAGAGAATACTTTCTTATTTAAATGAAAAACACGGTGCGGTAGTCTAAACATTCTTGACACTTACCTTGCAAATGCAGGAGTTATCCGTTGCCTTCCAGTGATCGCGCTTTACTTGGGCTTCCCATCTCTTCCGTCGCTCTGGGTCCCGGGGGAAGCGAAAACAACGCAGTCCTTTACGCACTTGATAGCTTGTCAATCATGCGGCTGAACACTGTCTAGCAAGTAGAAGTGTCCGCGAAGCATCCGCGCGCACTGTGCCTCGAACTCAGCACCGGCACCAAGCAATCGCAACGGCTCGCTGTGACACAATATGGCGTCGCAGCGAGAAAGCGGCGGCGCGGGTACAGTGCATATTCTAGGCACTATAGCGCGGGGGCGGTCAAAGGTTGGCACCACCCTGAACGGCGGCGCTGGCATCGAGGCACCCTAGAGTTCTCAAACTGCGGAGCGCCGCCCGACGCCTTTCCGTTGCGCGCCGCGAGGGGGCGCGCACGACGGAGTTAGCCTAGAGTCACTGGAAAATTTTTAGAGTATCGCATTTGTTTTCCGCGCGCCGCCGCCTGCCGCGGCCACCGGTGATTGGGGCGCTCGTGTCACGTGACCTTTTGCCGCCATATCCCTTCCAAGCCCTTTCAGTTGGCACGTCGAACCCGTAGCGTACGCACCGCACACGGAGAGCACTTGGCCGTTCCGTTCAACGCTTGCGTTGCGCTTGCGAACACAGGCGTCAGAAATAATCCATCATCATGCCTGGTTGCTGCGCCTTCGGGTGTAGCAAGCGAACGGAGTCCGGGAAGGCATTTTTCTGTATTCCGTGCGGGAAGGACGACGGTGAACGACGTTGTGCGTGGCTCCATAGAATTGGCCGCAAAAACTTCGCGCCCTCGAAGAACACCCGCTTGTGCGAGGTAAGTTTCTTGAATAACTAGTTTGCTGGACAGTTATTGCTTTCAAGTGACTGTACTTGCGTGTGACCGCTAAACTTTACCTGTCCGGTTCACGCTCATCGCTCTGGGTGCGGCTATTGAACACTATGTAGCTAGCACACGTGGTTTTGAGTGAGCTGTTCTGTTCGCGTGGCTCGCTTTGCTTCACGCTATTGAAAATCGCCCAGTACCTATCTTTCAAGTAGGGTCTCTGGTTCGCGCGACCCGCTCTGCTTTGTGCTATTGATTCCAGTAAACTGTTCGGTTTGCACGGCTCGCTTTGTTTTGCGCTATTGAAAATCGCCCAGTACCTATGTTTCAAGTAAGCTCCTCTACTTAGTGCTGTTGAAGACATCGCAGTACGAACTTCCTAGCAAGCTCTCCACTGTTTCATTCGGTTTGCGAGCCGCGTTTGAAGAAAACGTACATACATGTCAAGCAAGCTGCAGTGCTTGATTCGCGCGGCTCGATGGAAACAACAAACATGCATTTCAAGTGAGCGTGTTGTGCTACAGAGTAAAAGGAGGCGGTTCCCATGAATAACGTGTTTTGAACAAGCACCAGGTCTATACAGAAAATGTTGCTTCAAAATGTCTTCTATAGCTTTCCTGACTCTGTTTTTTGCGACTATTTACAGTTTAGATATTTTGAGCACTGTCACAGGGTAGGGTTATTAACATTCCTATTTTTCTTTGTTTTCTCCATGGACAAACTATAGGACCATTTCATTCCTGATGATTTTGAGAAACCAAGAGTTGAATCGGAAGACCGGTATGCTGTTGTCATGCTTGACGAAATAAATTGTTGTTGTGACTATTGTGAAATAAATATTGTTACGGATGAGGCGTGTTTATTTACAGGTGATGGATGAGAGTCTAGGAAAGCAGTCCAGCCGCAGTTTCTTTCTGCGCTCCGCACACCAAAGGATTCGTCGTCCTCCTCTTCTTCCTTTCGCCTCAACCAAGGCGTTACATTCCCCGTTTCGCAGACGAAGCCCACCACGGGAGTTAGGGCTGAGCGCTGGAGTAATATCGCTTGAGGCGCGTAACATGCGCAAGTTGAGTAGCGCTAGAGCGGCGTCCTGGTGACCTTACAGGGGCGACCACATACGTTAAATCGCTAATGCGGTCGATGACTGTGAAGGGACCGGTATACTGAGCCAGGAACTTTTGGCATAACCCTCGTCTGCGCTGAGGGGTCCACAGCCACACCAAGTCACCTTTTTCGAATGACACTGAGTCATGGCGGCGGTCATACCGCTCCTTGGAGCGATCTTGTGATGCCAGAGTACGCAGTCGAGCAATTTGTCGCGCTTCTTCAGCACGGCACAAAGTTTCGGCAACTGAGTCCGCTGTATGGAGTGTAAAGGGGAAAATGGTATCCAGACAGCTGCGTGGTGTCGGAGCGTAGAGCAGGTAGAAAGGTGTGAAGTCCGTAGTTTCGTGCTTCGCTGTATTGTAGGCGTAGGTAATAAACGGTAAGATGTCATCCCAGTTCCTGTGATTGGATGATACATACATAGCCAGCATGTTGGTCAGGGTACGGTTGGTACGTTCGACAAGGCCATTCGTCTGGGGATGATATGGTGTTGAGTGGCGGAACTGCAACTTGCAGAGTCTATGCAATTCTTCCACGGCGTCAGCGACGAATTGGCGACCACGGTCGCTGATGATAACGCGAGGCGGACCGTGACGAAGGATTACGTAGCGTAATAAGAAGGCAGCGACGCAGGTAGCGGTGGAGGAAGATATCGCAGCTGTTTCCGCGTATCTAGTTAGGTGATCGACACAGACGATGACCCAGCGGTTGTTGTTCGAAGATCGTGGAAACGGTCCTAGCAGATCGACACCAACTTGCTCGAAAGGTGTAGTAGGCGGCGCTACAGGATGAAGAAGGCCTTGCGGAGCACTTGTCGGTCGCTTGTGACGCTGGCACTTGTCACAGCTCGAGACGTATTGCTTAGTGGAATGTCGCATCTTAGGCCAGTAAAACCGCTCCTGTATTCGATGTAAGGTGCGAATGAATCCAAGGTGGCCTGAAGTCGGATCATCATGCATGACACGGAGAATGTCACATTGCAGGCTTTGGGGAACAACCAGCAAATACCGCGCGCCACTTGCTGAATAATTTGTCTTGTATAACAGTCCATCGCGAAGGCAAAAGCGACCACTGGCCTTGGGACTGCAGGCATCGGCGAAAAGGGGGTCCAAACATAAGTCGTTGCGCTGTTCCCGCTGGAATACGGTGGCGTCAGGAAACGCGTGAGAGACAGCAGCAAAGCAGGTGTCGAGGTTGTCCGCGTTATCCTCTGTTGTCGACAGTGGAAGGCGAGAAAGGCAGTCAGCGTCGGCATGACGTCTTCCACTTTTGTACGACACATTGAAATCAAATTCTTGGAGCCGCAAAGCCCAGCGTGCTAGACGACCGGAGGGGTCACGGAGGGTAACAAGCCAACACAGGGAATGGTGGTCGGTTACAATTTTGAATGGACGCCCTAGAGGTAGCAACGAAACTTTTGAACAGCAAAGACAGCCGCTAAGCATTCTTGCTCCGTCACAGTATAGTTTCGTTCAGCCTTGCTGAGAGAACGGCTCGTATAGGCAACCACATACTCTTGATTATGATGGCGCTGAACAAGCACTCCACCGATGCCAATTCCGCTGGCGTCACTGTGCACTTCAGTAGGAGCAGACGGATCGAAGTGACGAAGAATGGGTTCTGAAGTCAGCAGGAACTTGAGTTGAGAGAATGCCGCGTCGCATTCAGGTGTCCACTCGTATGGGCTGTCTTTTCGCAATAGGCTTGTCAAAGGATAGACAATGTCCGCGAATCTGGGCACGAACCGTCGAAAGTAGGAGCATAAACCCAGGAAGCTGCGGAGTTCTTTTAGTGACTGAGGTGGTTTAAAGGCACTGACTACTTCTATCTTACGGGGGTCTGGCCGGACACCATCTTTGTCAACCAGGTGACCAAGGACTAATGCTTGTCGTTCGCCAAACCGGCACTTCTTGGAATTCAAAACCAAGCCGGCCTTTTCGACGCAGTCTAAAACGAGGTTTAAACGGGTGCTATGCTCTTCGAAAGTACGTCCGAAAATGACAACGTCATCTAGATAGCACAAACATACCTCCCATTTTAAACCACGAAGAATGGAGTCCATAAATCTTTCAAAAGTAGCGGGGGCATTGCAAAGCCCAAACGGCATAACATTAAATTGATAAAGTCCATCAGGCGTCATGAATGCAGTCTTTTCCTTGTCAGCAGGGTGCATAGGGATCTGCCAATACCCTGATCGTAGATCTAGTGAAGAAAAGTAGGAAGCCGAATGCAGACAATCTATGACATCGTCTATCCGAGGTAGTGGATATACATCTTTTTTTGTGAGCGCGTTCAATCGTCTATAATCAACGCAAAACCGCCAAGAGCCGTCTTTCTTCTTCACCAAAATGACAGGTGCTGCCCAAGGGCTGCACGATTCCTCAATAACGCCCTTCTGCAACATATCCTGAACTTGTTCAGCAATAACTTTCCGCTCCGAAGACGACACTCGGTAAGGTTTTTGTCGGACCGGATGAGCAGAACTTGTATCGATTCTGTGCTGAGCTCGAGAACAGGGTAAAGATGGTCGCTTCTCCTTTTCGCAGAAGTCAAATACAGAAGCATGTCTTTCCAATAGCTCAACCAATCTTTGTCGCTCGTGTGACCGTAGGTTCTTACTAACCATCTTCAGAATCTGCGACTCGTAGGAGCAACTGCATTCGTCTACGGCCAAGCGTTTTTGATCGTCGTCGTCAACGGCAGCGATAGAATTTCCGTTGACACCATCAAAGATGGCGAGCTTCATTCCTCGAGGAAGTATAACAGGCGCTGGCGAACAGTTAAGTGCCCACAAAGACGTTACTCGGTTGTTAATCGACACAATACAGCGAGACACTAAGATGTCTTTCTTAGCACACTGACCGGTGAGAGGTTGAACGATGGCATCAAAGGGAGATACGGCAGAGACGGAAGCGAACACGGCAACTGACCGCATGCACCATGGTGGCACTGTCAGTTCATCGGAAACAACCAGTGTGTCTTCCGCGGGTGGCAGCTCGTCACAGAGGGCAGGAACAACTTCACTGCTGACTGAAAGTTCGCCGGTGCCACAGTCGACGAAAGCGCCACACTCTTGCAGAAAGTCAATACCGAGAATAACGTCGTGCGTACACCGCTGCAGAACCAGGAATTCAGTTGGGAACACCTTTCCGGCCAACAAGACGTGAACGACGCAAACTCCCAGAGAATGAAGTATTTCTCCGCCGACACCACGAAATCTTGTAGATTGGTGCCAAGAAAACATAACTTTTTGACCAATGCGATCTTTGAAGGAACGACTCATAACAGAAATGGTTGCACCAGTGTCCACTAAAGCCGTTGCACATACTCCATCTATTAACACCTTTATCTTGTTCCTAAACATCGTAACTGGCGGAGGCATCTCAGGTAAGTCATTTTGTGCGACCTCACCTCCATCGGTCGCGCCGGCTAGTTTCCCGGCGGTGGCGGTGGTGATAGCCGCCGTCGCGGTGAAGGCGAGTGGCGTAGTCGGGCGGACGGAGGTGTCAAACTACGGTCAGAAGCGGGTGAACTATTGCGCCGATTCTCTTGCCGTGAGGTTCTCCTGGAATAGGCGGACCAGGGATCGTGTTGTGACCATTGCCGGCGCGAAGAAACGTTGATGGCCGATCGTCTCGGGATGTTTCCCTGCGCCGACGACAGAACCGAGCTATGTGTCCGGTAGCACCACAACAATAACACACAGGAGGTTGGCGATGTGCGTTGTACTCCTGAAAAGCATTGTCGCGACGCTGTGGGACAAATGCATCTTCACGCGGCTCCTGGTGTGTAGCGGCCGGCTGACGAGGATAGCTGAAGCGGCGTTCGTACCGCGACTCTGGGTAATGATTGGGCTGCGGCCTCGGTGGCGAGCGAGAACTGTAGTTGTAGTCTTCTACGCCCGTTGCAGCGATGGAAACATGATGAGCGGGGGCTGGGATTGGCGTAGCATCATAAGGTGTCGAGTTCACGTGTCGGGTGAGCTCTTCCCGTACTATCTCACGTATTGTAGACGCGAGATCAAGGGACGTGTAGTCGTCAACACTCGCAACGGTAGTCACATTCGGTAACCGACCGAATTTAGGCGTGATACGTCGCATCTTCAGGGTCTCGAATGTACGACAATGCCGTATGACGTCAGCTACTGTAGCAAGGTTCTCTTTGCCGATGAGAAAGTGGTATACATCCTCGGCAATTCCTTTTAAGAGGTGGCCGACCTTGTCCTCCTCTGACATGCGAGGGTTGACGTTCTTGCAGAGCTTCAATATAGCCTCAATATACGTCGTGCACGTCTCGCCTGGCACTTGGGCTCTTTGCAGCAGCGTTTGTTCAGCCTGCTTCTTCTTCGCGACTGAGTCCCCAAAACACTCCGTTATTTCCGACACGAACCGATCCCAAGTCGTGAGGGTGTCCTCATGGTTGTCAAACCACACAAGTGCCGTGTCCGTTAAGAAAAACACGACGTAGGACAGCTGAGTTGCCGCATCCCAATGGTAATAGTTGCTCACCCGTTTGTAGTGAGTGAGCCACTCATCCACGTCCTCGCCAGACTTGCCTCCAAATGTACGAGGCTCTATCAGGTGCTGACGCTGCCAGGGACCAGCCACGGCTGAAGCAGGTACTGAAGGGGCCGCTGTAACCAGGGCAGGGGCTGCAGCTGTAGGAACTGGTACAGTCCGGGTTCCGTCTTCACCGCGAGACATCTCGACCACCAGCGGCAGCGGCGGCAGTCCAGCAAGGCGGCGACTTCGGCGCAGATCAGGTGGTTGCAGAACCGTGTTGCGTGGTTGAGTACCCAGCACCTTCCACCACAAAACTGTTACGGATGAGGCGTGTTTATTTACAGGTGATGGATGAGAGTCTAGGAAAGCAGTCCAGCCGCGGTTTCTTTCTGCGCTCCGCACACCAAAGGATTCGTCGTCCTCCTCTTCTTCCTTTCGCCTCAACCAAGGCGTTACAATATGTTGCTTGCCTCCACATCTTACTTTGTGACTGCATGCTGTTCTGAAAATGCGAATTTTGCTGACAGCATGAAGCAATTCGGGGACAAATGGTATGGTGTCCCTTATACAGGGAGGCTGTAAAATAGTAAGTTTTATTGCAAACCGGCTACAGCATGATTACGAATGCTTGTCAACAGCACAGCACCTCTATAAACACTGGCACCGCTACAGCGCGTCAGCAGTCTGGAAGGAATATGGCCGCCGCCACCCAATGTTGCCAGCATGCCGCGTACCTTTGCGGTACTCTGTTTTTCCAGTGACTCTAAGTTAGCCTAAAGCCCCTTGATCTTGAAAGTAGCGACACTCTCCTCCGCGCGCGCGCTTTCCTCCTCAATTCTCCTCGCCCGCCGGCTGCGCGCGCTGCGCACGGCACGCTATTGCGCCTGGGCTCCCGCGGACGGGCCGCAGAATTCGATGGAGGCGCATTATTTTGGGCCAGTTGCGCGCCCCAGTGGCGTAGAATATTTTGAAAAATGTTGATAACAGCATGGAGAATGTTGAAGGCAACGTTTATGAGGAGGCTGGTTTTATCTTAAAGCCGTATGAATGACACACACTGATGTAAAAGGAGCTTTGAGGCGAGTTCTATACTCCAGTTATTTTTTCTGCCACACGATACGCTGTTTTACTTTTTGCATCTGGTCTAGTATTGCTTGTGGCAGATCGCTCTATGTTTGGCAGTTTTTTCTTGTATGTGTGCGCATGTGCACCGCAGGTATTATATTCAGTGTGCCTTCTTATAATGAATTACTGGCGAGAGCATCGTCCGTCCATGTGTTTGTCTCAATGTCAAAGTAGTTTTTGCGCTGTGGTTTCTGCATTGAATAGGACGGTTGCGCAATTTCAGTGCGATGAAACGGTGCGGGCAGCCACTCATCACCCACAATAACAGCATCAGAGGAAATGTATTTACAGATTATATTTTAGGCGTCGGGGTCAATGAAGCTTAAATATAATCGGTATACCTATGGGAGAAGGCATTCCATATTTTTAGGCAAAAGAAACGCCTCTGGAAAAGATATTTTGATGGTTCACACCAACATACCATTAAATTGTGTAGTAGGCGGATAGTTAAAATTATGATTTTGATTAGACATCAGAAAAACATTTATCACACAAAAAACAAAAAGAATGGTCAGTAAGATGCTTTATTTTCGTGCACGCGCAAAAAACGTTATTTGACAACATACAGATAACGTAGAAGAGTATCATATAATATTCAGAATGAGAAACAATGCTAGTGTACAAATATGTCATTTCCGATTGAATAAGAGTTGACGAAGTGCGAGGTGATGGAGTCCCAGCAGAATATTCAGCATTATGAGGAGAACCCCATTTTTATGCAACGTACAAATTGCCGCCGCAAAAGCGCTAATGAGCAGGCCGGAAGAATTGAAAAAATGCAGCATTAGGGGATGCTTTGATACGAGCAATGAGAAAGGCGCCTTACCTCGCAAACAACACTGTTCCTTGTCGGAACAAAGTTCTTCCGGCCAATGCTGTGCAGCCACTGCTTCTTGCGCAAGCCATCATGCTTTCCTTGCGGTATCGTAAAAACTGCATAGCCATCATCACGCTTCTTGCTGCAGTTATATGCGCAGCAGCACGGCATAGCGCCAGCAGACAGTGCTCGAAACAGCGTGCAATGTTAGCGCGCGACGTTCTCTATACGCCGAGCCAGCCGAGATGAGGCGCAAAATGGCGCGAACGAAAAAGCAAAACACAAGCAAAACGCAAGCTCCGCTCGTTTCCAAGCGCAACGGCAGGGAGACCAATCATCGTGCAGGAAAACGCGCCCAAGGCTGTCTGTCGCGGAGGGGACTCGCGAGGGGCGAGCAGGAGGCGAGGAGGTCGCGCGCCGGCGGCAAAGTACAAAGAGTGGCGGTACTTTCCTACATCAAGGGACTTTAAGTTAGCCTAAAACCCCTATATAAGAAAAGTAGCGCCATCCACTTCCCTCCTCCTCCGTTCCACTATCGCGCTCGGTGCGACCAGCGCGATCGAGGCGCGATATCGACAGTGGCGCCGCCTGCGTCGGGCCTGCCGTGGCAGACGACAGCTAACGTGCTACCAGAGGAAATCCGAGGAAAACTTCGATCGCGCCCTGCGGAGACGTTTTTGAGGCGCGATTTTGCTTCGTCAGTCAGTAACTGGTCTTAATAATGCCGTTTTGGAAGTAGCAACGCGACGATGCGAGATGGCGCAAATATCAAGTGTGCAGCAAGCGTTTGCGCACGCCGGATGGTAAACAAAAAAAGCCTTTTGCCCTCGCCTTGTCGGTTGCGGCAACTTAAGGCGCAGCAGCATGCCATCACAACGAAGTTCTTGTCCATAACACGTTTGATCCGTTTGTGCGTACAGCACTTTCGTCGCACAGGCCCGAGAATGGCAGTCGGAGCGCGCTGGAAAGAAAAAAATATACAAAAGCGCGACGCGAACTTCCACGTGACACGGATTGGCCAAAGGGGGAGCGGAGGAGGCTGGGGCGACAGGAGGCGGCTAAGAGAGGGCGAGGTGGAAGCGCCGGGGTGAGCGTGGTGGCGGCAAGATCTAAGAATGGCGCTACTTTTATAAATATAGGGGCTTTAAGTTAGCCTTGATGTTAGAAAGTAGCGACACTCTCCCCCACTCGCGCGCTTTCCTCCTCAATTCTCCTCGGATTTCTCCCCCTCACCGGGCTGGCGCGGCGCTGAACCCTCCAGTGGCTCGCTGCAGCCGCATTAGAATCAATGTGCACGCTTGTTTATTCGGCCCTTTGAAGCGTTGTATGGGAATTTATTCCTTGTGAAACTGTCCTGACGAAAGTACGTTTCTGATAGAACGTCGTGCCATTTTTTCAGGACGCTTCGATAAATACAAGCGGAAGCGCTCCGAAAAATTAAGTACCAAGCAGTGGCTGAGCTGTTTACCTCTACGTCGCCACTTGGGTTGTCCGTAACGCGGAGGTGTATTGGGTGCATACAATAAGCAGCGTAGAGTATAAACGAGAATTTCGTTCACTATCTTCGCTCTTAAAAGGCTCAGAGAAGGTAACCAAGAAGAAATGTGATAGTTTACTTGAAGTGAATTCGCCAAAATGAGTGGGCCAAGAGCCTTTGTACCAATGCCACTGTCCGAAATACGTGCTGTGTTTGCGAAACAGCCAACATAGAACTTTACACACGCGCCTGTATTCCGTCACTATGAAACGACGAGACATTACATTCCATCACCTCTGGGAGTAACCTAAGTCTCTCTCTCTCAAGAAAAAAAAAAGCTGATTGCTTACACGGAAACTGCTAAGACTGGCACTTGATAATTAACTTACAGACTTCAAGATGTCAAGTTTATCAGAATTGAGGGAGATTATCAGACGCGCGTGGCTTGTACTTAATGAGCATGCGCTAATAATACATAATACCACTTATCTACCTATATATTGCGGTTCATGCCTTCGCAACGTAAAGTACACAAAGAAAAAAAATGCTCGCAGTATTGAAACTTTGCAAAGATACAATAAGCACGCAATAAGAGTAAAATAGTTCCTTGGCTTCACAAGTATCAGGCGCAAGGATCACACGCACACACACACGCGCACACACACATACATGCACACACATACGCGCACACAAGCACGCACATACACAAACACGCACACACACACGCACACAACTACAAAATATTAGTTACAGGCATTAACTCACAAATTACATACATTTGAAAACTAACGCACGCGCGAAAACACAAAAAGCTTTGTCACGGCTCGAAGAGTCAACGAAAATTTCAGCCGACTCACTTTAAAAAAAACTATATGCACAGTTATCGGTGCTCTGTATTAAACTGAACGAAGAGTCCGGCTATGCGAAGAGCATTAAAATCTTCATGCAACTTCATCCACAAATATGAGGAAAGCTGCAACATTCACCTCGCAAAGAACGGCGTGCTTAGAAGGGGCGAAATCCCTTCTCCCGATGTTATGGAGCCACTGCTTCCGACGCACGACAATCCGTTCACCTCGGGGGATATAAAATAAGGCTTGCCCTTTCTCTGGCCTGCTGCTGCATTGAAACGCGCAGCAGCAAGGCATTTTCACGGAGAACGAATCTCACCCCCGTATTCAGAAATGCAACTTCGCTTCAAGTCCGTGCTTGACTTGAATTAAGTGACGCCTATTGTGAACATGCCCTGGACGTTCTTTGCGTTTGCTTCGGCGTGTTCACAATAGGCGTCACTTAATTCAAGTCAAGCACGGACTTGAAGCGAAGTTGCATTTCGGAATACGGGGGTAAGATTCCTACGAAAGGATGGAAAAACTTGGGAAACACACGTTCGGAGCGGCAGGGCGACCACCACTTGGACTGCTCATGGCGAGCGGGAGAAACTAAAGGCGCGCGAAAGCAAGTTTCGCGCCGTTTTCGTGACGTCAGGGTCACCTGACGGGGTAGTCTCGAGCGCCGCAGCCATTCAGCGTGGCGGATGCGCTGCCTCCGCGAAAGAGGGGAAGAAAAAAGTTGTCGCAGTTTCACCTGAAAGGCGAAGCATCAATTGCGATAGCAAATTTGTAGAGAGCTATACGGAGTAATGATATTAGCTTTATCAGCTGTATAAACTTGGACATGCAGCAGCACCGGCAACACGCAGAACTATTGTCGACGCCTTCGGCGTTTTGCCCGCGTTCGCTCAAAATGCGTGCGGCGTTGGTGACTGTTGCCGAAGCCTCTGATATAAATAGGCACTTGGTGCCGCAGCTAAACGTCGCCTCCCTTCCCTCCCCCTCCCCCCCCCCTCCCCCACGGCCTCTCGCGCGTCGGAAGAAGGCGCGTTTGCTCTACATATATGGTGATTGTAAAGGAGGAAAGAGACGCTTACTTCTGCAGCCCTTAAGCGAGCACGGCGCAGAACGCGCGTTTGTTCTCCGCCGTGCGTTCACTTCCCGTGAAATCGCGCGCCCCTCGCGCCCTTTCACTCGCACATACAGCGTTCGGCGTGCGGCGACGATTTCATCTCCATTGACGTCATACGGAACCTCACGGCGACGGCGACGCCGACGGCAGAAATCTGCTTTTGAGTGTCCATATAATTGCTATCGCAATAAAAGAGGAGGATGACCGCGCCGGCGAGGGCGTTGCGGCGTAGATCAAAGCGTGTCGCTACTTTCTAACATCAAGGGGCTTTAAGTTAGCCCGGCAAAGCGCAGCGTAACAGCACGTTATGGGCAGGTCGCCGCTGTGTGTGTAGCCGTCGTTTTGTCACGTTTGCGCTCACGCTCGCGTTATTTTATGTTTGTGCATTGCGCTTCCAATTGCTTGAACTATGCCACGCTGCTTCGTTCCAGGCTGTAAAAGCGGCTACGACTCCGCGGGATCCGTGGACGACAAGAGACATTTTTTCAGGGCACCTCGCAATGCTGAGCGCCTTCAACAGTGGGAGCGTGCCATACCAGGGCTGGACAGAAAGCTTTCAAGTTCGTGTTCCGTCTGCGACCTCCACTTCGACAATGACGACATTTTCAAGGTCTTCGAACACAACATTCGTGGTGAAATTGTGGTCATACCGGGCGACAAATGGACGCTGAAAGAAGACGCCGTGCCTCGCCTGTTTCCTAATTGCCCAAGTTATCTCTCGAAACCCACACGGAAACGCAAAGCACCAGCTCACAGACGATCACCAGCAAAACAAAAGCGGCAGAAGAAACATGGTGAGTGTGTGGATGCTGCTGTCGGAGTTGCCGACGACGAAGCGAGCTGGTCTACAAATGACAGCATGCCGGTGGAGAATGTGTTTCACGTACTCAGTCGCATGGCGAAAGAGGGACGAAAAATTCGAGGTTGGTCCCTTGACGTTGTTGATGCAATGGTCGTTTTCTACAAGCTCGGGATAAGAAAGAATATCCCGCTTGTAGAAATGTCTGTGGTGTTGTCAGGCAGCCTCATTATAATTGTCAGTGCAGATGGTCGAGTTGTGCCACGCAGTGTGTACGCCGGGAAGCAGACCACTGAGTTCAAGTGTATGGAAGACTTCACATGCCTCTTGCTATATGTGGAACAGCTGAAGTTGTGTAAAGGCTGTCCTGCAAAGAAGTACCCCAAAATCTCTTCGTCAGTGGTGGCATCAAAGTATGGTGAAACATGGATACGCAACACATGCAAGGTATTGAGTGTTAATGCTACATGTGCTCAGTGCAGGACTCTCGAGAAGCTTTTCTTGGAGCGGACGAAGCAGCAAAAAGATGGCAAGAAAAAGCAGGCTGCTCGCTTGAAGTTGCTGCGTCGCAAAGCCATTCGTGCAACCTCAAGGCGAGAAAAAGTGAAGGAAGAAGTCATTCTGGTGAAGAGAAAGCTTAGTGCAATTACAGAAGAGACCATTGACAGCTCTCTTCATATTCTTCCGGCCAGGCAGCAACTACCTTTCGAGACAGCTTCATGCCTGCAAAAGCCAAGTCAAAAAATCGGAAGCGATATGATGATGAATGGCTTATGACATGTTTGTTACTGCAAATCTCAAGCCCGAAGGCCTACACTTTACTTGCTGATATGCAGCTGCTACCACTGCCATCAAAGGCTCGCCTTCGCCAAATAATAGCAGGAATACCATGCAAGTATGGATTCAACCAAGTTGCATTGAACAGCGTCAGAAGCCATTTCAGCAACAAAAGTCACTTAAAACGGCTAGGTGTATTGCTCCTAGACGAGATAAAGTTGAAGCGAGGCGTCTCCTTCAATAAGGCCTCATGCAGAATGGATAGATTTATTGACTATGGTGAAGTCATGGCACCAAGTGCAAATCATCTTGCTGATCATGCATTGGTACTGATGTTCGTGCCACTGTTTGAGGACTGGGTGCAGCCAATAGCAAGCTTTGCTACAAAAGGAGCGGCTCCTGGAAAAGTTCTTGCAGAACTGGTAATGAGCGGCATCCTGGAACTGCACAAGAACAATGCGTCAGTGCTGGCTGTGATCAGTGATGGGGCTGGCAACAACAGGTTTATGTGGAGCCAGCTTGGAGTGTCAGGGAAAATGGATGCGACATGCCACTTCATTGAGCATCCCTGGGAACCTTCACAAAATATCTACTTTATTTGTGATGTTCCGCATATTGTGAAGTGCATACGAAACCACCTGAGGAAGCACACATATGGAATGGTAAGGAAAAAAATGTGTGAATTTTCCAAACAGTTCAACAATTTCTTTTTATTACTTCCAGGCTGGCGACCTTCGCATCAACTTTCAGCATTACGTGACCCTATACGAAACGGAAAAAAAAAGAAGCATGTACGGTGTTGTGCCAAAACTCACCGAAGCAAATGTTTCCCCTGACAACCTGCGCAAAATGAGCGTCAGGCTGGCTACACAGGTATAACTTGTTGCTGTCCAAGCATGTTGCCTTTCTGTTCGTAAATTAAAAAAATTCAATCTCTCTCTCTCTCTCTTTTGCACAGCTCTTTAGCCGTGGAACATCAATTGGATTGCGTGTGTATAGGGAAGCAAATGTCCTTGGCTTGAAAGACTCTGAAGGGACTGAGACATTCACAAGAATGCTGAACGATGTTTTTGATGCACTCAACGTCAAGCTTCCGTGCAGCGGAATCAGGCATCATTCCAAAGAGATACAGGCAAGTGGCCAAATCTCATCCTAGAACCGAAGCTTGACCTTACATATGCTGTCGTTTTGATTCGTATTAGCGTGAACATGTGAAAACTTTTTCCAAACCATGAAGCAGTTCCTAGATGTCTTGAATGTGACTGAGCAAAATGCAGTCGAGAAAGGTACAAAGCTGTTCGCGTCGCAATGACGACGGAGTCCTTACGTGTCACATTGTTGTCGACACTAGATATTATCAATTATCTGTTCAACAAATGAGCGCTTTATGTGCTCACTGCGAAGCTCAACCAAGACCCCTTGGAGGTACCTACCACAATAACCTTGTTTCCCTTTTAATATGTAATTTATAGATGTTTTACATATCCACTTTAATATGTATATTTTTCTTTCAGCGGCGTTTTGGTCTTGCACGATCATTTGGAGGAGATGAGTCACACCCCACCGTCATGAATTTCTCGCAGATATTTCGTCTGCTGAGCCTCTACACACCCATCAAAACAGCACTACGTGGAAGTGTACAAGGCGAACCAAATGCTGTACTTGTCAGTGTGGAAGAGGCTTTGTACACTGCTCGAGCAGTCCATCGCTTGAACAGAGCTAGTTTAAGAAATGAGATTGAGGCTAGACTGTTAGCAATTACTTCTGGTCCTTCAAGCTCTCTCGAGCGAATGGACATCGAACACAGCTATTTCAGGGGCGGTGTAGATGATGCTGTGACATACTACTTATGTGGATATGTCATACAGAAAATGAGCAAGCACACAGAGTGTGAGTTGTGCCTGCATGACATCAGCTCAACTGTTCCACTAGTTGGTTCCGATGCATACTTGACAACATATCGGAGCTTTAAGGAAGGGAGTCTCAAGCATCCAACAATCAAGATGCTACAGTTCATAAGAATTGCAAATGACTCCATATCATTTTCCATTGATCAGGCAGGTCTCTGTGGCGACCTATTTTGGAAAGCCCTGGATGAGCTAGAAAAGTGCAGTCTTGCTCGGCTGGGTTGCGATGAGCACATGTGCGCGCTCACGTGCCAAATACTGAACTTTTTTATTGCCACGCGAATGCATTTCTATTCGAGAGATGCGAACCGCCGCCTAGAAACACGAGAGAAAGTAGCCATCGCGAACAAAAAAACTCGTCTTTTGTAAAGCCACGCTCAATGCGGCTCCTGTAATAATAACCTTTAAACTCATTGAAAGAAGCAAAGCTCTTGTCTTAGTTCTTTCTTTTTCAGTTACTAGTAACTAGCCACGGCCGCTGGATAAAAAGCGGCCGTGCTCTAGCAGACGAAAACGGCGAGCGCAGTGAAGCGTGGCCCGTCGCAGCTTTGGACGCAAGTGCTTTCCTTGTTCAGTTGGCTAAGTCGTGGCCTTTTTCCAACTTCGGAATACGTCCGTAATAAGCTGCGAATAGATCGGTGACGCGCTGTGCATATTTGGCAATTTCAACTAAAAGAACGGCACTCGCTAGGCGAGCTACAAACGCTTCGCAGCGTAGGGCGCCGAGCCCGGCCGGGCTAACAGTAGCCGCCGCGCCACCTGTTGAGCGGAAACGAAAAGGGGCCACGCATCGACGGCCGCCGCAAGGGGAGTTTGACAACTGAAAGGATCTAGAAGCCTTGGTTCGCTGGGCGGCGAATATCTGAGAGAGTGGATCGGCGGCGAACTGTCATTTTTTATTGCGATAGCAATTATATGGACACTTCAACCGGATTTCTGCCGTCGGCGTCGTCGTCGTCGTCGCCGTCGCCGTCGCCGCCGTGACGTTCCGTATAGATAAAATCTTCGCCGCGCGCCGTATGCCCCAGCGGAAGCGTGGGGGGACGCGCGCTATCACGGAGAGCGAACACACTCAATCTCCCACGCGCAAGCAAGGAAGCGGAAAGCCAGCGCCGGAGGGAGCGGGGGGGGGGGGGGCACTTCTCTGCCAACAACCGCGCTCGTCGCTCCGCACAGTCTCTTATCTCTCCCACGCGCAAGCCAGGAAGCGGGAAGCCAGCGCCGGAGGGAGCATGGGGGGGGGGGGGGGGGGGCGCACTTCTACGCTTCCAACAACCGCGCTCGTCGTTCGTTCGACCGCACCGTCTCTTATCTCCACACGGCTCCGACCTTTATGCCGCTCAGTTTCCGTTGATAGAGCGCACGTACCTTCGCCCGCTGCGCGGGCGAAGGTACGTTGCGCTGCCAGCGTTTTGACAGTCGTTGGCTGCAGTCATTCAGTGTGATCTATTCATGTTTGTTTGTGCGCGCTCACACCACGCTTGTTCATTCAGTTAGTAATAGTCGGGCCACATTTTCCAACGCACGCTACACATGCAATGCTGCCCAGATCGGCAGTGCAGCACTACAGGTGTGTCCCTTCGCACGCGCTGCCCACGGGAAGCGCTTCTCATCAACACCACCGTTTCACACGCGCCTTCTCGTGGTCATCGAGTCTCTCTTCATGTCGGTCTACTTACGCCGCAGCACACCTGCTTACTTAATCAGCTCATGTTTACTACAATTCATATTGCTACCAAGGCCGCTCACCTTACTTCGTATGACATTGCTGTGTTGCTATCGCATTCATTGCTTCGCCCTTAGGGCGAAACTGTGACATTTTTTTGACGTCGGGCGGCGGGCGGCCGTCGCCGAGTGGCCGCCGCCGAAAGTTCGTCGCTTTTTCGCTGCATGGAGGTTGGCCTTAAGACGACTTTCAGGCGCCTGTTGTGCTCTTCAAAAGTGCTTCCAAAGATGACAACGCCGTCTAGGTAACACATGCAAATATGCGATTTGGGGCGTCGAAAAATGGTGTCCATAAATCTTTCGAAAGTCGCGGATGCATTGCAAAGCCCAAACGGCATGACGTTGAACTCACAAAGGTCATCCGGGGATATAAACATTGTTGCCAAGTTTGGCTATATTTAGCCAAATTGGGCTACAGGAAAAACATTTTGGCGTCGACTTGGACGAGTTGGCTATGTGGCTATATTTGGGCTACTGAAAATCTCCGACTTGGCTTTGTCTGGGTTATAAGTGGCGCCCTAATGCATGCTCCAGAGGTAGCTTTGATCGGGTAGAAGCAAATATCGAAGGCAATGTTTTAGCTGGCTGAGTCGGCCGCGTGTCTGTGCGTGTGTGCGTGCGCGAAATGACCCCTCCCCCCTTCCCTTCCCTCTCTTCGCCGTTGTCTGAGCCGGTGGCTTTGATCTTTGATGCACTTAAACTTACACCCTTCTTGACCGTTATCCACCCGATCCCCGGGCATCGGAATGAACCTGCGAGTAGTGGGTTTTTCACAGTGCACTGTACTAACAATACTATGCTTTGGAAGGGAGAGCAATAACATAGGGGGTCGGGGCCGTCGGGCGATCGTGGCGCCGACATGAAAGAATGGACGCACGGGTGGATAACATGCTCCAGCGTGTTCAAGCCCATGTCTTCTGGGTGAAGTATCGCGCCGGGCACAACTTTCGACCTACTCCACGTTTCTCGTGCGAAGCTTTACTGCCATTTTCCTTCTCCTGCTTGATGAATTTTTGTTCGTGCTTATATTCGAGATTCTTTCCATAGGTTGGACGTAAGATCAGATCCTCCTCAGAGAGGAGAATCCAAGCATGGGGAAGTGGGCCAAGTATGTGATAACGTATTAAAAATGGGAGCAAGACCCGAAGCCAAAGGTGGGTTCTGGTGCTTTTACTTCTAGATGATTTGCCCGTAACCTCACGGATGCAGATACTCATTCTGCTAATTCAAAACACGGTTGCCACAATGACATCAGTGCACCACGTCACATGAACTTCACCCACCGTATTATCTTAGCTTGTGAGGTGTGCTGCTGGCTCGATGACGCGGGTTTGATTCCCGGCCACGGCGGCCGCATTTCGATCAAGGCGAAATGCAGGAACACCCGTGTACTTAGGTGTACGTTAAAGAAACCGAGGTGGCCAAAAATAATCCGGAGTCCCCGGCTGCGTCATGCCTCCCAATCATATGGTGGTTTTGGCACGTAAGACCCCAGCAATTATTAGAGTTTTAGAATAGGGGCCTCAAACGTATTGGGGCCCCAAAGAAATTGCGTCGAAGCCGCTGCGCATGCGCAAGACGGAAACCGTGTTTTGGTTTTGCGTCGGACACGTTATTTCGTCGATTTAGTGGGAACCCCAAAAGCTTTCGTCTACAAACATTGCGGCGCCCATCGAAGCGACGGCTCTAACCTAGCACAAAACTGGGCTCGTAAGCTAGAAGTGATTGCGGTTATCGCTTTCTCTTAACTAACATGTGTAATGAAGATTGATTCATCATACGCAGCTGATTCCAAATTCAATTGTCGATTTCATGGCTCCTAGGCCTATCATAGATTGACTTGGCTGGTTGAAAGTACGTAAAGTTGGTTAGTCAAAACTAAGCGCAGCAAGCTGCAAGCTGCTAATTGAATAAGTTCTAAATTGTAAATAAAGGCGAAAACACGAAAGTCTAAATTACTTTTCTTATCATAAAATTGTGCATTTTATTTTAATATTTATAACAGTTTTTCTTTGATGCCGTAGTGACGCTGCAAACGCAACACGCTATCCGCAAACGCAAAACGCCTATTCCAAAACTCTTCATTCCTGCATGCCCCAACGCTAACACCCGCAAAGCTCTTTGGGGCCCCACATTTTAGGGGCCCCTATTCTAAAACATTATTGGCCATCAACAGGGTTTGCATTTTGACAGTAACCGGTTTTCACAGCATTACCACTGTTATCAATTTGTTGTTTACCATTGCTCTTTGTGCGCCGTCGCGGCTTTTACCATTTCGAGCGAGTTAGTTCGGGACGTGCTCGTGGCCGAAAACGACTGCGCGCTTCTTACACCAGTGTGCCGGTTTGCGCAGTAATCTTTTAAAGCTCCGCTTACACCGATACAGACAGTGAGTGGCATCTGTTGCCGGTCCCTTTTCTTAATGCATTTTCTTGGCGTACTAAAGACCTAAGACCGGCCAAGTTGATGTAAATTGACACTATATAGGTAGTGTGTGTCCCAGCTAATCCGGGCCAAGCTAATTGCAAATAAAAACAAAAAACGAGAAAACAAGATTGGACGATGAGACAAATAACGCGAGATATCATAGCGCGAAAGACTTGTTTTAGCTCATCAAAAAAGAAGCCGTAAGCACGTCGCCGTCGGAGATTGCTGGACAGCTGAACTTCTACACCGTAGGCAGAGATAACGTGAGAGATCGATGAAGCTGAACATTATTTTGTGTTCACAACAGCTAAAAAGCAGAGTTTATAGTTAATATTGGTGTAAATAACTAAAAGTAATAACTTAGTACTACCTGTCATAAAATAAAAGCACTGATTTCGCCCTCTGCAGCGATTCGCTGGAACTTAAGACCTTCCGGGGCCAACCAAAAAGTGTTCTGCGCAAGCATGATGTCGCTGTTGATGTAAAAGGACGACCGTCACGGCGGCACAGACATTTTGTTACGACGGGTTGTGCAAAAAAGGATTGCCGTAGCCGAATGTGAAAATGTATACACAAATAAAATTGCAAATAAAGGTGGCTATATTTGGCTACGAAATATTTTGCACTTTTTTTCTGTTTGGCTACATTTGGGCTACAACTTCTCTAGCTTTTGGCTACGTCGCCTCGTCGGACCTGGCAACAGTGGTTATAAAAGCCGTTTTTTCTTTATTTTCTTTATCCGCCGGGTGCATTGGGATTTGCCCGTACCCCGATCGCAAATCTACAGAAGAAAAGTTGGATGCTGAATGAAGGCAATCCAATGCGTCATCAATCTTTGGAAGAGGGTAAACGTCTTTCTTGGTAATGGAATTGAGACGGCGGTAGTCCACACAAAATCTCCAAGTATCGTCTTTCTTTTTCACAAGTATAACTGGAGCAGCCCACGGACTAGATGATTCCTGAATTACTCCTTTCTGTAGCATTTCGTGAACCTGTTTGTCGATAACCTGGCGCTCTGACGGTGACACTCTACAGGGTTTCTGTCGAACAGGCTGCCCCGACCCCGTGTTAATTCTGTGCTTGGTTCGAGACGCAGGAATGGACGGCGCGTTATCCCCCTGGGCGAAGTCGAAGATGCTTACGTGTTTAGTCAGGACGTTCACTAATGTACGGCGATCGTCCATGCTGATGGACTTGCTAATCATCGGCAGAATCTTCGCGTCTTCCGAGCAGACGTCAACTCGTGTATGTGGAGCATCTGTGAGCACGGCGACTGGCGTCGATCTGTGCTCTTTAAAGGAAGCAAGCTTCATGCCAGCAGGTACCACTGCGTTTTCGCCTGTAGGGTTGACAACCCATAATTTGGAGCGCCGCTGACGAACAGACACAAGACAATGTGGCAGAAAGATATTCTTCTTCGTGCACGTTAAATACGCCGGCTCTACTGTGGCGTCGAAGGCCCGATGAGTGGTAGTAGCGCAGCCCACCGGCACACACACAGCTGAAAAAGCAGGCACGAGAGTCTCCTCACAGGCATGAAATCCGCCATCCTCGTTCGGAGCATCCTGCATGAGCTCGTAAGAAATGTCACCACTCACAAACATCTCCCCTGTTCGGCAATCAACGGTGGCACCGCACATCTGTAGGAAATCAATATCTAATCATGTGAGGAACGGGGGAGGATTGTAAATTCAGTCGTGAAAACTCTACCACCCAGTGACACTTGTGCAGTGCAAAAAAGTTGTCGCAGTTTCACCTGAAAGGCGAAGCATCAATTGCGATAGCAAACTTGTAGAGAGCTATACGGAGTAATGATAGTAGCTTTATGAGCTGTATAAACTTGGACATGCAGCAGCACCGGCAAGACACAGAACTGTTGTCGACGCCGTCGGCGTTTTGCCCGCGTTCGCACAAAATGCGTGCGACGTTGGTGACTGTTGCTGGAGCCTCTGATATAAATAGGCACTTGGTGCCGCAGCTAAACGTCGCCTCCTTTCCCTCCCCCTCCCCCCACGGCCTTTCGCACGTTGGAAGAAGGCGCGTTTGCTCTACATATATGGTGATTGTAAAGGAGCAAAGAGATGCCTACTTCTGCAGCCCTTAAGGGAGCATGGCGCTGAACGCGCGTTTGTTCTCCGCCATGGGTTCACTCCCCGTGAATGCGCGCGTCCCTCGCGCCCTTTCATTCGCACATACAGCGTTCGGCGGCGCGCGGCGACGATTTCATCTCCATTGACGTCATACGGAACCTCACGGCGACGGCGATGACGGCAGAAATCTGCTTTGGAGTGTCCATATAATTGCTATCGCAATAAAACCAACAGCCCGCAACGAATCCCCGCTCATGCTACGAAATGTTGACACTTGGTTCCATTGAAATACCACTTTACGTCCTAATAACCTTTGGGAAGCGAGACTCATCACAGAGACAACAGCAACTGTGTCCACTAACGCCAATGTAGACACACCATCAACGAGGACTTTCACTTTGTTCTTCATAAACACAGGCGGAGGCATATCTTTCAGCAGCGAATCTCCAGCGACCTCACCTCCATTGGCCGCGCTCTCTAGTTTTCCGGCGGTGGTGATCTTGAACGACGCCGTGTTGAAGGAGACCGGTGCAATCGAGGAACAGGAGGTGGCGTCACGCTGCGATCGGAGGCAGGTGAGCGGTTCCGTAAGTTTCCTTGCCAAAAGTTGCTGCTAGAAAGCGATTGCGCCATAGAAGGCCATTGGGCGTTGGGCGCTGGGGCAGCAGGTTGATCGTACGGAGACCTTTGGCGATGAGGACAAAAAAATGTCACAGTTTCGCCCTAAGGGCGAAGCAATCAATGCGATAGCAACACAGCAATGTCATACGAAGTAAGGTGAGCAGCTTTGGTAGCAATATGAATTGTAGTAAACATGAGCTGATTAAGTAAGCAGGTGTGCTGCGGCGTAAGTAGACCGACATGAAGAGAGACTCGATGACCACGAGATGGCGCGTGTGAAACGGTGGTGTTGATGAGAAGCGCTTCCCGTGGGCAGCGCGTGCGAAGGGACACACCTGTAGTGCTGCACTGCCGATCCGGGCAGCATTGCATGTGTAGCGTGCGTTGGAAAATGTGGCCCTACTATTACTAACTGAATGAACAAGCGTGGTGTGAGCGCGCACAAACAAACATGAATAGATCACGCTGAATGACTGCAGACAACGACTGTCAAAACGCTGGCAGCGAGCCCATACGCCGCAGCGGGCGAAGGTACGTGCGGTCTATCGGTTCAACGGAAACTGAGCGGCGAATGCACGGCGCATAAAGGTCAGAGCCGTGTGGAGATAAGAGACGGTGCGGACGAACGACGAGCGCGGTTGTTGGCAGAGTATAAGTGTGCCCCCCCCCCCCCCCCCCGCGCTCCCTCCGGCGCTGGCTTCCCGCTTCCTTGCTTGCGCGTGGGTGATTGAGTGCGTTCGCTCTCCGTGATAGCGCTCCTCCCCGCACGCTTCCGCTCGGCATACGGCGCGCGGCGAAGATTTTATCTATAGGGAACTTCACGGTGATGACGACGGCGACGGACGTAGACGTAGCATGTCGCCGCAGACGTAGCATGTCGTAAGCGGACGGCTTCTGCGGTAGTCTTCAGAGCTGTCAGACACGTCTGCACGCCTAAGACGAATGACTGGGTCGTAACGCGGAGCATTGCCAGTGGTGGGGCGTCTAGAGGAACGTGCGTAACGAGGGCGAGGTTCGAATCGGGTATCCGAAGAATAGTGGCCTCTCGATGCCGGTGCGTGTCAGTACTCTGATACATTCGCGACGTTGACCGACGTTGCCATCCATTCAAAGTTGGAGAAGTCACCGGGGCTTGCGAAAAGGAGGCATCAGAGACATCAGGCAGGCGACGTGTCGTCTCGGTGTGCCTGTCCAGCTCTTCGCGGACGATCTGTCGTATGGTCGACGCCAAGTCAAATGAAGAGCTCGTACCGACGCTGACCACAGTGGTAACATTAGCCAATCGGCCAAACTTTGGCGTTATTCGGCGCATCTTAAGCGCCTCGAACGTACGGCAGTGCTTCATGACATCAGACACTGAAGCGAGACTGTCCTTGCCGATCAGAAAATTGTACACATCCTCTGCTATGCCCTTGAGCAGGTGCCTGACCTTGTCTTCCTCGGACATTCTTGCGTTGGCTTGCTTACACAATTTCAACATCTCTGATTTAGGCAGTGCAAGTCTCCCCTGGTAGCTGTGCTCTCTGTGCCAGGGTGTGCTCTGCTCGTTTCTTTTTTGCGTCCGAGTCGCCAAAGCATTCCTTTTGGTCATGAACGAAACGTTCCCACGTTGTTAATGTGAGGGGGTTTAATTGCAAAACAGTTAGGGCTACGCAACAGCCTTGGTTCAAGAGCGTCGGTCGCTGTCTCGCGCTTTCTGGGCTGCTGGACTTCGTCATCCTCTCTCAATGGCTGCTGACTCTCTTCCCCACTACATTGGCCCCGGCGGCGAAGAGGAGCCATCCTGGCGACTCAAGGTGATGCAAGCACCAGAGGGTCGTAGTAGGGCTTTAAGCGGCTCAGGTGGACTGTTTCACGACCATGGCAGCGTCTGTCGGTGGGGGGTGTCACAGGCTCGACGACGTAGTTCACCGGCGATGTGCATTCTACGATCTGGTAGGGACCTTGATATTTCGCTGCAAACTTGCGGGAGAGACCAGGGGTGGGGCATGGAATTGAGAGCCACACGAACGAACCAGCAGGGAAGGTAGGTGTAGGTTTAGCCGGGTCAAGACGCTCATTTTGAAGACCTTGTGTCACGGATGTAAATGAGCGTGCGAGTTGGCGGCACTCTTCGGCACATTGAGCAAATTCTGAGGCAGGGCGGTATTCGGATGCATCTGGGCGGTATGGAAGTATAGTATCGAGTGAGGAAGATGGCTCACGTCCGTATAGTAAAAAGAAAGGGGAAACTCCAGTGGTGGCTTGCGTGGCTGAATTATAGGCATATGTCACAAAAGGAAGCACCAAGTCCCAATTAGAATGGTCGGAGGCACATGGAGAGCATATCACCGAGTGTTCGGTTAAAGCGCTCCGTCAAGCCATTAGTCTGTGGATGATAACTTGCAGTGGTGCGATGAATGATATTGCACTCACTGAGAAGCTCTTGGACGACTTGAGAAAGAAACACGCGCCCTCGATCGCTAAGCAGCTCGCGTGGTGCGCCATGGCGAAGAACGAAGCTGCGCAAGATGAATAAGGCAACATCATGAGCTGAAGCTGTTGGAAGAGCGGCGGTTTCGCCATATCGAGTGAGATGGTCGACGGCCATAATAATGCACCGATTGTCCGCAGGGGTGGAAGGCAGGGGCCCGTACAGGTCTATGCCGATTCTATCAAACGGGCGAGCGGGACACGGCAAAGGTTGTAATGGGCCAGGCATGTGACAAGTTGTTTTCCGGCGTTGACACTCAACGCAGGAACGAATGTACTTGCGGACGTATGTGTACATTCCACGCCAGTAGAATCGCTGGCGAAGTCTATCATACGTTTTCAAAACGCCAGCATGCGCGTTTTGTGGGTCTGCGTGAAAGTGCGTGCACAGATCGGAGCGCAAATGGCGAGGTATAACAAGAAGCCACTTTCGACCATCGGGCTGGTAGTTGCGGCGGTACAACATGTCGTCCCGGAGCGCATAATGCGGTACTTGGCGACGAAGGGCACGAGAGAGTTGTGGGGTTGGTGTCGTCGTAGGCAGAGAGAGAACGTCGATCAGCGCGGCGATCCAGGGATCCTTGCGCTGTTCTGAAGGCATGTCTGTGATAGTGATGTTAGCGCAGGAAGTTGCGGAAAGGGAAACAGGCGCGACATCGGAAGGCAGGGCGAGCGGGAAAGTGCGTCGGCGTCAGTGTGCTTGCGTCCTGAGCGGTAAATGATGCGAATATCGAATTCTTGCAAACGGAGCTCCCAGTGTCCAAGTTGACCCGACGGATCCTTCAGTGAAGCCAGCCAACAGAGCGAATGATGATCAGTGACGACATCAAACGAATGGCCATACAAGTAAGGGCGAAATTTCTGCAACGCGCAAACAATTGCCAAACATTCCTTCTCGGTAACCGAGTAGTTGCAGTCTGCCTTGGTAAGGGCACGACTCGCATAGGCAACTACGTACTCAGAGAAGCCCAGCTTACGTTGGGCAAGGACAGCGCCAAGGCCGATCCCACTAGCATCCGTGTGCACCTCGGTCGGAGCGGTAGGGTCGAAGTGACGTAGAATGGGCGGTGAAGTCAAGAGACGACGTAACGTTGCGAAAGCCTCATCACTCGCCGGCAACCAACCAGACAGACAGCTATCGCCGGTGAGCAGCTTCGTCAGTGGTGCTATTATAGAAGCGAAGTTCTTCACAAAGCGGCGAAAGTATGAGCATAGACCTAGGAAGCTGCGCTTTCACGGTGGTAGGCTTCGGGTATTCAGCAACAGCACAAAGTTTCTGCGGATCGGGAAGGACGCCGTCCTTAGAGACTACGTGGCCCAGGATGGTGAGTTTGCGAGCTCCGAATCGGCACTTCTTGATGTTAAGCTGAAGGTCTGCGCGCGTCAAACAGCTCTGTATCTCGTAAAGCCGATGGAGGTGACTGTCGAAATCAGGGGAGAAAACGACGACGTCATCCAGGTAGCAGAGGCATGTCTTCCATTTCAATCCACGCAAGACACTGTCCATCATCCTTTCGAATGTGGCTGGAGCATTACATAGGCCGAAGGGCATAACATTGAATTCGTACAGCCCATCGGGAGTTACGAAGGCAGTTTTCGGCCTATCGGATGGTGCCATAGGGACCTGCCAATAACCGGACCGTAAGTCTAGTGATGAAAAGAATTCGGCTCTTTGCAAACAGTCCAGGGCATCATAGATGCGTGGCAGGGGATACACATCTTTTCGCGTAACTTTGTTCAATCGGCGGTAATCGACGCAGAAGCGGATTGAGCCGTCCTTTTTCTTGACAAGAACAACAGGCGACGACCAGGGACTGCAGGACGGCTGAATGATGCCGCGTTGAAGCATGTCGTCGACTTGTTCGGCGATAACATGACGCTCAGCATAGGATACGCGGTAAGGGCGCTGGCGCTGAGGCGTGTGTGAGCCGGTGTCAATCCGATGGAGAACAGTATGCGTGCGGCCTAATGACGTCTTCTGGAAATCAAACGAGCTTTGAAACTGGCGGAGGAGTGCAAGAACTTTCTCGAACTGCGCCTCTGCAAGTTCGTCGTCGATGGCGGAGTTGAACATACCCAAAGGTGGTGGATCAGGCGTACTAGCAGAAGGTGTCAGAGCACTAAGGTGCAAGGTGTCCACGTCGTCAAGGCAGAAGATGGAGGATACGTCGAATGCCTGAATTGTGCCGATACACTCCCCACGGAGTAAGGTTGAGGGAACCGGCAACGGATTCGTAACAAAAATGTCACAGTTTCGCCCTAAGGGCGAAGCAATGAATGCGATAGCAACACAGCAATGTCATACGAAGTAAGGTGAGCGGCCTTGGTAGCAATATGAATTGTAGTAAACATGAGCTGATTAAGTAAGCAGGTGTGCTGCGGCGTAAGTAGACCGACATGAAGAGAGACTCGATGACCACGAGAAGGCGCGTGTGAAACGGTGGTGTTGATGAGAAGCGCTTCCCGTGGGCAGCGCGTGCGAAGGGACACACCTGTAGTGCTGCACTGCCGATCTGGGCAGCATTGCATGTGTAGCGTGCGTTGGAAAATGTGGCCCGACTATTACTAACTGAATGAACAAGCGTGGTGTGAGCGCGCACAAACAAACATGAATAGATCACACTGAATGACTGCAGCCAACGACTGTCAAAACGCTGGCAGCGCAACGTACCTTCGCCCGCGCAGCGGGCGAAGGTACGTGCGCTCTATCAACGGAAACTGAGCGGCATAAAGGTCGGAGCCGTGTGGAGATAAGAGACGGTGCGGTCGAACGAACGACGAGCGCGGTTGTTGGAAGCGTAGAAGTGCGCCCCCCCCCCCCCCCCATGCTCCCTCCGGCGCTGGCTTCCCGCTTCCTGGCTTGCGCGTGGGAGAGATAAGAGACTGTGCGGAGCGACGAGCGCGGTTGTTGGCAGAGAAGTGCCCCCCCCCCTGCTCCCTCCGGCGCTGGCTTTCCGCTTCCTTGCTTGCGCGTGGGAGATTGAGTGTGTTCGCTCTCCGTGATAACGCGCGTCCCCCCACGCTTCCGCTGGGGCATACGGCGCGCGGCGAAGATTTTATCTATACGGAACGTCACGGCGACGGCGACGGCGACGGCGACGACGACGACGACGCCGACGGCAGAAATCCGGTTGAAGTGTCCATATAATTGCTATCGCAATAATAAGGATGTGGCGCCATTGGTCATGTCGAGAACGGCAAAAGGCAAGGTGAGATTGCACCGTGTTTTCTTGCAAGGTTGGCAATCCGCAGTCTCAGGAATCCTCATTTTAGATGACGTTAAGATGTCATGCACATTACTAGACCATCTGAGGACTACCCGTGGGGGTTCTGGAAAGATTACTTTAAGGTGATCACTCTGGTGCTATTATATTTAAATGTTTTTTAAGGATTGACGAGACATATGGAACCGATGATGAGTGGGTTAGAACGAGGGTACTTTGTGTCTGAATGGACGATTGCTTTTTTGGGCAGAACAAATCCTTCCGATACAGCGCATCGGCCATTTTAAAGGCATCATCCACAATATGACGTGGGTATTCTTGCTGGAATAAAGCTTCGCGAAGTTGTTCACAGTTTTCATAGAAGTCCGACTGTTCCGAGCAAAGCTTTTTAAAGAGGAGCGCCTGACTTATACTGGTTTTCCATTGTTTACACGTGAGAACTTTTAAAGTGAAGATAACGATGCCTGTCCGTCGGTTTTCTGTAAAGTTTAGTGGTTGGTTTGTTGTTAGATAGGGAAACTGTAACGTCCAGAAAGCTAATCGTAGAACGAGAATATTCATGCGAAAAAAGTAATGGATGGGTGGGAAGGATTTGTTCCGCGCAAAAAAGCAATCGTCCATTCAGAAACAAAGTACCCTCGTTCTAACCCACTCATCATCGGTTCCATATGTCTCGTCACTGAAGGTTCCATACTAATTCCATACTGCGTATTCCTATTCGAATTTTGGCTTGTCTCACGTCTACCGAGTCTTTAGCAATGAAAATAGGTAGGCATGCTTCTTCTTGAGATGTAGACGAGGCCATGATAGATGTGATTAGTAATGCGGTATAGATAGGTTGCGCGGACGTCATCGCAGACGCCATCTTTGGGTACCAGCAGGTCGAGAAGGGGCGTAAGCAAGGAACATGACAGCATGACAGCAACAAAAAGCGCGTCTTGCGTCGAACGTCAGAGCGATAACAATGATAAACCGGTGAAACAGCAACAAAAAGCGCGTCTTGCGTCGAACGTCAGAGCGATAACAGTGATAAACCGGTGAAACAGCAACAAAAAGCGCGTCTTGCGTCGAACGTCAGAGCGATAACAATGATAAACTGGTGAAAAACAATCGCCGTGAAAAAGCAAAACAGTTTGCGCGTGATAATACGTTGCACTAACGTCATCGTAATCGCCATCTTTGGGTACCTAGCGGTGAGATATGACTGCGTGACGTCACATGAATACTGATACGTATACATGTTTATCTTTCACCGGTGAAAGATAAACGTCTGAATCTCTTATAGACCAATTAACCAGCTGAATGTTGCTGCTTTGTGTCAACGACGTTCAAAAAGACAACAAAAAAATAAAAAGAAACTCTCTTCCTTACACCGCCGCAAGTTACTCGCATACACCAATTCGAGAAATTAACGTAGGGCTCGTTATCTATAGTTCAGTCTCTTACTAATCGCGTCAATGCTCCTTGCAATATATGCGCTCTATACTAGAAAGGAAGCAAACAAATGCTGAGCTCTGATGCTCGAAATTGCTGTTCGTAACAGAGAACGCCAGATATCCCCACAATAAACAAATTTTGAGGCCGTGCTTTCTACTCTTCACCCATGGTGTGGCTACAAGTGTGTTAGCCTATAAGTGCTGAAAATAGCAGAGAAGCAAGTGTACCTTGGTAAGCATTGGAAGTTAGAATCAACTCTTCTTCTTGGAACTTGCTGAACAAAAAGCAAGAGAAAGAGAAACTCGACTGCCTAGGCATCGGCGAAGCACGCACACACGTACGCACACACACTTGCACGCAGACAAACGCATATGGGCGCACACACATGCACACACACACGCGCAGGCACGTGCACACACGGTACGCACCAACGTACATGCACATACACACATATCACGCTTGTAACGAAGCAAAAAGAACAGAAATCTACAATTCTTATAAACGATGACAGAAATATTCAAGAAAAAAAAAGACTAAAGCTCGTTGCATATAAATTCTTCCATAGAAAGGTTATTGAAGGGTGTTCTGTAGTTTCCCACGTGTGACCCCACTCGCACCAACGCAAATGCGAACGACGTAAATAGTAAGTAAAACTGCTTGTCGCTTCCCTTATCAAGTGATAAATCACAGACTCCGTGCCCCTACCATGACTGATATGAACTGGAAGATGTATGTGCGGATCCACTACATAAAACAATGTTGACTGCATGAAGTATCATAAAAGCCTGACGCCTGACTCAAAGACACAAAATTCGCTTACCTAGCTGTTGTGTCCGGCTTCATAAACTATGTAAAGTCATTAAATGAAGACGCATGTTCTTAATAAGCAAGTTTGTCTGCTTCGGTGTTTCCATGCGATGTTTCCAACGATGTTTCCAGCGAGGTCACGAGTTGCGACCTCATTTCTAGGGGGCGAAATGCAAAAGTGCCGTGTACTTAGATTTCGGCGGTTAAAGAACTCCACGTAGTGAAAATTGATTCAGAGGCCTCCACTACTTCGGTGTGCCTATAATCATATTGTCACGTACTAGTGGAGGCGTCTGAATCAATTTTCACCACCTGGGGTTCTTTAACCACCTATAAGAGAAGACGCTCAACATGCGGACAAGGCAATACAAGCGCTGAACACTGGCCGCCAACAACATCGACGTTCAAGCACTTGGCAGCAAGGACCTGCGCGAGGCCATCACAGCGGTCGTTCGCGAGGAATTGCAGAAGCTCTTTCCCAGGTCGCAGCGTCTAGTGGCATCTATCGTCGACATCGTGAAAGAGAAGTTCAGCGCTCATTCGGAGTTCCCGATGTGCAGCAGCAATGTCCATGAACCCCAGCCGGAAGCGCTGACCTACGCCGCCGCCGCCCTTCGTGAAGGCCCCCCTCCGCGCTCGTGCCAGGGCCCCGTAAGGCCGCAGTTCCGTCGTCCACTGCCGCCGCCGCCAGCACTTCCGCCCGTCGCCCAGCGCAGCTACCAGAAGAAGACGAACATTTGGGGCACACCCGACCACCGCCCGCTCTGCTATCATTGCGGGGAAGCCGGCCATGTCTACCGCCGATGCTCACACCGCAAGATGGGCCTACGGGGTTCGCCGTCAACGAGCCACGTCCACAACTTGGCGAGCGACCACGTGACATCGCCGACTACCTCGCCGGATCCCAGTGGATACCACGACGACCCTCACGCTCGCCGTCACCGGGCCGCTACATCTCGCCGCATCGCCGGCTGTACGCCGGCCCAACCCGGGGCCGATCTCCCAGCCCTTACCCGGGAGACTAAAGACAGCAACCGATGGAGGTGCCGCTGCCGTACGACGCAATGCCGAAGATCCTCCACCGCCGACGAAAAATATTCGCGAATCATCACGACGAGGTACCTGCACGCTGCCTGGAAAGAGCCTTCACAACAACACTTCGCCGCCGAAAGAAGACCTGCCGACGCGACGTAGCTGCAGCGGAGCAAGCCGACGCAGCCGTTATCCGACGCCACGACTTAACCGAAACGCCAGACGAGGGTCTACCGACCTAGACGTGCTCATCGATGGTCTTAACGTCACCGCTCTCCTCGACACTGGAACCGACTTTTCCGTCTTCAGTGGCCCATTCGCCGCCAAGTTGAAGAAGCTGAAAACGGCCTGGCAAGGACCCGATATCCAGACAGCGGGAGGCCACCTAATAACGCCGGCTGGAATCTGCACAGCGCGAGTACGGTAAACAACCGCACTTACCCGGCGAGCTTCGTAATCCTGCAGCACTGCTACAGGGATGTCATCCTAGGCATGGACTTTCTAAACCAACACGGTGCAGTCATCGACTTAAGGTCCAAGTCGATAACGCTTTCAACGCACAACGCGATACCACCAGATACAAACATCAGTTATCATACCTTTAATGTTCTTTAAAAACAAGTTACCGTTCCGCCTCCCTCCAGCGTATTGATTTCCATATGTACCGAAGTGCCTGCAGACATGGAGGGCGTCATTGAGGGTGATCATCACTTACTTCTCGACTGTGAAATTTGCGTCTCTAGAGGCATAGCTGAGCTACGTGAAGGGAAAGCAAGAGTGATGCTCACGAACTTCAGCCATGAATAGAAGCACATTAACAAAGGTACCACGGTCGCCTACATCGACGAAATAGTACAAGCCAGCAGTGCTTTCGCCTTCACTGATTCTAGTGCACCTGCAACGACGACTGTAGCACCTGAAGCAACTTTCGACGTCAATCAGAACCTTCCCAGGCATAAGAAAGAAAAGCTAAAGCTCTGCTCCTTCAATAGAAAGACTGCTTCTCAACGTCCTCAAACGTTCGACAACCCCTGTCGCCAAGCACCGCATCATAACCGACGAATATGCCCGCCCACTCCGTCAGAGCCCGTACCGAGTTTCGGCGCGCGAACGCGAGGCCATAAGGCAACAAGTCGAAGAAATGCTACGCGACGACATCATCCAGCCGTCCAAGAGTCCGTGGGTGTCCCCCGTGGTGTTAGTGAAGAATAAGGATGCAACCCTACGTTATTGCGTCGATTACCGTGGCCTCAACAAAATCACGAAAAAGGACGTATACCCTCTCCCACGGATTGACGACTCCTTGGATCGACTCTACAACGCAAAGTATTTTTCGTCGATGGACCTCAAAACCGGCTACTGGCAAATCGAAGTCGACGAGAGGGACCGGGAGAAGACTGCCTTTATAACACCAGACGGACTGTTCGAGTTCAAGGTCATGCCGTTTGGTCTTTGTTAGGCACCTGCCACTTTTCAACGCGTCATGGATACAGTACTGGCAGGCTTGAAGTGGCAGGCTTGTTTTGTCTATTTGGACGACGTCGTTGTGTTTGCCTCAAGCTTCGAGGAACACCTCCGGCGGCTTGAAACAGTTCTTCAAGCAATCAAGACCTCCGGACTCACGTTGAAGCCAGATAAGTGCCACTTCACATACGAGGAGCTCTTGTTCTTCGGCCACGTCATCACCACGTCTGGAGTGTGCCCTGACACACAGAAAACGGCGGCCATCACTGACTTTCCTCCACCCGTCGACAAAAAGACGGTGAGTAGATTTCTTTGACTGTGCGCCTATTACAGGCTAAAGCTTAGTCAAGGACTTTTCACTGATCGCCGAGCGGCTGAGTTCAAGTGGGAGACGCCGCAAGTTGAAGCATTTGAAGAACTGAAGCGACGCCTGCAATCACCGCCAATACTTGCGCATTTCGACGAAAACGCCGATACCGAAGTCCACACCGACGCAAGCAGCATAGGACTCGGCGTCGTGCTTGTGCAGAGGACTGACGGTCTAGAAAGGGTTGTAAGTTGCGCTAGCCGGTCGCTATCAAAGGCGGAAGCTAATTATTTGACAACAGAAAAGGAGTGCCTCGCCATCATCTGGGCATAGCCTCCTATATTTTTAATATAGGAGGCTATGCCCAGAGAATGATCTGGGCTACATCAAAGTTTCGCCCCTACCTCAATGGCAGGCGCTTCAAAGTTGTGAGCGACCACCACGCCTTGTGTTGGCTAGCTAACTTGAAGGATCCTTCAGGTCACCTCGCACGATGGAGTCTGAGACTTCAAGCATTCAACATCACCATCGTTTACAAGTCCGGGCGAAAGCACTCTGACGCCGACTGCTTGTCTCGCGCCCCCGTCGAACCGCCGCCACAGGGCGACCAGGATGACGATACATTCTTGGGACCCATCAGTGCCGACCAATTCGCCGAACAACAGCGAGCCGACGCTGAACTAAGGAGCCTTGTAGACTACCTGGAAGGGAAAACCGTCATTGTGCTCAAGGTGTTCAGGCGAGGATTGGCGTCGTTTTTCTAGGAAAACGACATTCTTTTAAAGACGAACTTCTCGGCTCTCCGAGCTAAGTACCTGCTCGTTGTACCCTCGGCATTGCGTCCAGAGGTTCTGAACGCTCTCCATGACGACCCAACGGTAGGACACCTTGGTTTTTCCCGCACGTTCGCGAGGATACTGGCATCGCCTCTCTGCCGACGTCGCCCATTACGTAACGACATGCCGAGACTGGCAGCGACGCAAAACACCGCCGACAAGGCCAGCCGGACTTCTACAGCCGATCGAGCCACCTCGCCGACCGTTCCAGCAGATCGGGATGGACTTACTGAGGCCTTTTCCGATATCGACGTCCGGGAATAAATGGATCGTGGTAGCTACGGACTACCTCACCCGCTACGCCAAAACAAAAGTCTTGCCCAAAGGCAGTGCCACCGAGGTAGCCAGATTCTTCGTTGAGAACATCCTCCTGCGTCACGGTGCCCCAGAAGTCCTTGTCACCGACAGAGGCACGGCCTTTACGGCATTACTAACTCAAGCCATCATGCGATACAGCCAGACAAGCCATCGCCGGACCACCGCCTACCACCTGCAGACAAATGGCCTCACCGAGCGCCTAAATAAGACCATCGCCGACATGCTCGCAATGTACGTGGACGTCGAACGCAAGACGTCGGATGCCATCCTTCCGTACGTGACCTTCGCATACAACATGGCCGTGCAAGAAAGGAAGCACAAGCCGCCGTTCAACCTGGTCTACGGTAGGAACCCGTCAACGACGCTTGACGCTATGCTGCCGGACGTCACCCGCGAAGAAAATATCGACGTTGCCACCTATTTGCAGCGTGCCGAAGAAGGTCGACAGCTCGCCCGCCTGCGCATCAAGAACTAGCAGAGGACCGACAGCCGACACCTACAATCTTCGACGACGCTACGTCGAGTACCAGCCCGGCGACCGTGTTTGGGTCTGGACTCCGATATACCGACGAGGACTTAGCGAGAAACTGTTACGTCGCTATTTCGGACCCTATAAGATCATCCGACGTACTGGCGCACTGGACTATGAGGTCATGCCAGACAGCATTTCGCTATCACAGCGGCGCCGCGCAGGACCTGAAGTCATACACGTGGTTCGTCTACGCCCGCTGACGAACTTTGGCACTTTGTTGCTTTTCTTTATTAGGCGTGGTTTTGTTTTCGCTTTCACGTTTGTTTGTAGCATCGGGACGATGCTTTTTAAGGGGAGGGTATTGACATGTATACATGTTTATCTTTCACCGATGGCCGCTTTCCACCGGCGAACAAATCTTAAGCGTTATCGCTCAGCGCAGGACGCGCCTGCATGGGAAGCTTCTCGAACGTTATCGATGCTTCTTTCCGTTGCCTGTTTTCACCGACACTTATGTTATCTGGGGTGCGATCGGGCAAACAGCGCGCTTTCCGCACGTTCGGTTTGACTGCTACGTCACAAAGTGGGGAATCTGCGGTACCCCCCCCCCCCCCCCCCCCGCCGCTGTCTCTGACGGCCGCTGACGCAACCACAATTCTGATCAATCCAGAGAGGGCAAGCGAAGGAACGGAAAAGCGAGCTGTTTGCGCGATCGCACCCCTGATTATATGACCGACTCGAATTGTCGAACTTTCTGGAACACACCGCGGGTACCAGGGATTAATCTGGAACATTCGATGACTCATGTATAAAATCAGGCGTGTTTCACGGCTGATCAGATTTTCGACGATCGCCGACTGTGTTCGTCGCTTTCGTTGTACTTCGAGCGTAGCTTGCTTTTGTGGGCACAGGTTCGCCCAATAAAGAATCAGGTTTTTTTCGAGAGCAATTATATGGACACATTTTTACCGTTGGCGTCGCCGTCGCCGTTAGGTTCCGTACAGATTCCAGGGGCGATAAAATTGTCGCCGCGCGCCGTATGGCGAGCGAAAGCGCGCGGGGGACGCGCGCGCTATCACGGAGAGCGAACGCACGGCCGGAAGCAAACGCGACCGTCGCGTGGAAGGCCGTGGGAGTATGGGAGGGAGGGAGGCGGGGCGACGCTGTGCTCCGGCACCAAAGGCGTATCTTGCCATCGGGTGTAAGGGGAACTTGCCACTCAATCTCCCACGCGAAAGCACGAAACCGGGAAGGCAGCGCGGGTGAGAGGGGGGGGGGGGGGCACAGCTTCAACTCCGCCAACTCCGTTCGTAGTTTGCCCGCACGGTTTCTTATCTCCACACCGCTCTGACCTTTGTATGCGCTATGCATCCGCCGCTCAGTTTCCTTTGAAGCGATAGACCGCACGAACCTTGCCCGCTGCGGCGGCTGCGATTGCTGCTAGCGTTTTGACAGTCGTTGTCTGCGGTCATTCAGTGTGATATATTCATGTTTGCTTGTGCGCGCTGACACCACGCTTGTTAATTTATTTATTTAATTATTTCACATACCCTCAAGCACCAAGGCATTATAGAGGGGAGTGGGATACGTGCGAATAACGATAACAATGATTACTACGGATTTATATAATGCAAGTGACATGTGCAGTGGACAGAATCATTAAGAAATTAAATAACAAGAATACTATGATATTCAAATTATATAAATCTAGCGACATATGAATGGAACAAAATAAAAAATAAAAAAATACGGCGCGACAGCGCTCGGTGCAAATACAGGGCATGTGGCCACGTGCATGGTCACAATTGAAAAAAAAAAGCAAACAATGTTCGGCGGAAAAGTGCGCTGTCTTCGATTGACACGATAGCATCAGGAAGGAAAACCGAGCGCTGTAAAACCGAGCGCTGTCACGCCCTTGGTTTTCCTTCTTCTTTCCTTGCGCCATAACTCATTTGTTCAGGAAGGTGGTTCAGTCGTTCGTTGTAAGGGGAATAAATGAATATAAAAACCTGTTTCTGTGACAAAAAGTGCCTCTTACTTTATCACGGTGATCAACTCGAGATGAGAGATAAGTAGGTGCTAGAATGAGAATATGATGATGAAATACTTTATGAAAAAGGCATAAGCGAAAAGCCTTTCTGCGCAGTGATAAAGATGGTAGACACAAGTTGCTTTTCATAAGAGTTATGCTAGTACTACGATCGTAGTTTGAGTGAATAGAACGCGTGGAAATATTCTGAACCATTTCAAGAGAATTAACAAGAGTAGCATTGTAAGGGTCCCAAATGGCAGCAGCGTATTCCAGCTTAGATCGGACTAGTGTTTTATACAATAGTAGTTTCATTGATGAAGGGAATTAGCTAAAGTTTCGCCGCAAGTAGCCTAACATACGATTTGCGTTATTGATTATGGAGTCGATGTGACATTTCCAGGATAAGTCAGATGATATAGTTACGCCTAAATAACGGTAGGATGAAACATGTTCTAACTGGACGTCGTTAAGCATATATGCAGGCACACACACGTCGCGGCTTGTAACAGTTATCATCTTGCACTTCTTGGGGTTTAGTTCCATGTGCCAGTTTTTACACCAAGCGGCGATGTTATTTAGATCAGTCTGTAGAATTTCCTGGTCTTTATCATCACGAATTTCACGATACAGTACAGAGTCATCGGCGTATAAGTGAACTGAAGATGACACACAATCGGGCAAGTCGTTAATGTATATTATAAAAAGTAATGGACCTAAAACAGAGCCCTGCGGAACTGCTGATGCTACTTTAATTAAGGGTGAATCATGACCGTTGACAGAAACATACTGTCGGCGATTCATTAGGAAGTATTCAAGCCAGGTAAGTACATTATGGTCCAGGTTTAAAGAGGAAAGTTTCTGCATAAGCAGGAACTTTCGCAGTCGAATTCAGTTAGTAAGCAGATGTGTCCAAGTTCATGCAGCCGATAAAACTACTATCCCTACTCCGAATAGCTCTCTACTAATTTGATATCGCAATTGATGCTTCGCCTTTCGGGCGAAACTACGACTTTTCGTCATACACAGTTTTACGACTGTTTACTTCAGCGTCAGTACTACGTGACAGTACTATCTATATCTGAGTAGGCTGACTGGTACTATTACATGAAGTACGCCAACGTACCTACATTAAGTCACGGATCTGAGAGTGTCTCTGCTAAAGAAATATAAGTTTAATAATATGAGGACTGGTTATCCTTCTGTTAAGCAGTTGGAAAAAATACCGTGTACGAAGTTCTACTGTGGTTTAAATTGCAGCGTTATCAGCGCTTCCAAAAGAAAGTGACTGTAGAAGTCTATCTTTCTCGGGCGTTCATGCCACCTACACTCTTAGTCAAGTACCGTATAACGTCCGGCACATAGGCGGTATATTTTCGTTCCCGCGCAAAGTACTGCATATGAACGGACTTTCAAGCGAGATTAAGCGTGACACTAGCGGCGGTGGCAGGCTAGGCCCGCTATATGCGGCCTAGCCTGCCGCATATAGTGGGAAGCCTGCCGCATATATAGCCTGCCGCATATAGCGCATATATTTTGAAGTTTATACCAAGTGCTTTATGTGTTCGAAATGTATTGTTTGCTTGTTGGTTCATTATAGCAGCAAATGGAGCTTGAAAAGAGGCAGGAAAGGAGAGTGGTATGATCACGAGGCGCCCTTTGATCATCGCAGTCTCCTTTCTTGTCTCTCATCTCCGATACCGTTTGCTGCTGTTTTATGTGACTACTGTGTTACTGACCAGCTGTACTGTCTGTATTGCATATTCAAATAGCTTATTACGTGGTACAATAAAATATGTACAGAAAGCTACTTAGAATTAATGCTCCTTTATTTGGTTTGGGTTCTAATCGTGATGCTGTGGTTCCATATTCTTTATAGAAGCCACTTGCAAGTGTCCAGTGGTCACCAGAAAACAAGCTGCCTGTGTTTTCTTGTGTTGTTGAACCACTTTTTCATGGAATGGACATTACTGAGAGTATTCATCGTCGTCTTTCGAAACAACTTCGTCATGAGTTGATTCATTTTCTTGAGTAAGTAATACAAGTGTTACATCTGTATAAATACAGAACAGGGCACTCACATGAGCATCACAAATTTTTATAAATTAAACAGCCTCCCAGTTCATGAGAAGACGTGTAAACCGTGTCTTGCACAAGTTGCATCAAACATGCTCAATCATATCCTGTTTTCAGTGGAGATTCTATAAGTTTCTGTTCTGAAAATTTAAGTCGGTATTGAGTTAATTGCTACAGCTTTTTTTTCTGCTCACAGTTGAAATTTGGAACAACTTGGATGGTTCGCTACGCACATTGCCTTTTTCAGTTTATTGAGCATATTGACCATATTGCCTTTTAATCTGTTTGTATAATTTTAGGGTTTGTTCATTTGTTTGTGCTAAAATCTTGTACCCACTCCTGCTGTTTGAATTATAGACAGCAGTATTTGTAACTAAAACAAATGTCACAGTTTCGCCCTAAGGGCGAAGCAATGAATGCGATAGCAACACAGCAATGCCATACGAAGTAAGGTGAGCGGCTTTGGTAGCAATATGAATTTTAGTAAACATGAGCTGATTAAGTAAGCAGGTGGGCGGTGCCGTAAGTAGACCGACATGAAGAAAGACTCGATGACCATGAGAAGGCGCCTGTGAAACGGTGGTGTTCATGAGAAGCGCTTCCCGTGGGCAGCGCGTGCGAAGGGACACACCTGTAGCGCTGCACTGCCGATCCGGGCAGCATTGCATGTGTAGCGTGCGTTGGAAAATGTGGCCCGACTATTACTAACTGAATGAACAAGCGTGGTGTGAGCGCGCACAAACAAACATGAATAGATCACACTGAATGACTGCAGACAACGACTGTCAAAACGCTGGCAGCGAGCCCATACGCCGCAGCGGGCGAAGGTACGTGCGGTCTATCGGTTCAACGGAAACTGAGCGGCGAATGCACGGCGCATAAAGGTCAGAGTCGTGTGGAGATAAGCGACGGTGCGAGCGAGCGACGAGCACGGTTGTTGGCAGAGTAGAAGTGCGCCCCCCCCCCCCCCCCCAGCTCCCTCCGGCGCTGGCTTGCCGCTTCCTTGCTTGCGCGTGGGAGATTGAGTGCGTTCGCTCTCCGTGATAGCGCGCGTCCCCGCACGCTTCCGCTCGGGCATACGGCGCGCGGCGAAGATTTTATCTATAGGGAACCTGACGGCAACGGCGACGGCGACGCCGACGGCAGAAATTCGGTTGAAGTGTCCATATAATTGCTATCGCAATAAAAAGATGCATTAAGCAATGTCATTCAAGGCAGTCCGTCCAGAAATCGATAGCACGTACCCCAGTAGAATAAAAACGCGCTTATGGCTTGTTCGGAATGAGTATGATGGTGGCTGTACATTTATGTACGTTGTCTCATAGCATGCAAAATTTGTTGACAGTAGATGTCTAGCCTAACTGGTGCCAATAACCTACAACAAACGTTTATTTGTATGCATGACAGTCAAATCACAAATGCTCTTGTTCTTTCCATTTCATTTGCTACTATTTCAGAGTCTATTTGTATCAAGGCTTGAGGAAGCGAGGCGGCATAGGTGGCTACGACAGGCAAGGCGAAAGGCCGCAAACAACGAATCAGTTGAGGCTTCATTTAATGTGGTCATTGTGCAAGATGTTGATCCTGAATCTGCATTAAAAGAGCTGGCAGTTAGTTTTGTAGCAATATTTTATACGGTTTCAACAGCTAATTCTGGGAAGACTGAAGAACACACACAGCAGGAAAAGGGCAAGATTAGCCACAAATGCCTGAAGGTATTCCATGAATATTTACACTTACAGTGGCATACACTAAACACTTAGGTCAGGGAGTAATGCCTTCTCTTGGCAGTTGTCTAAGCATCACCTATATTCTACATGAGATGTTCTACTCATTATTATATTCAATGTGTACTGACCTGTAATTATTTGTTGAAAGTAACTATTTCAACAACAACAATGCTGAGCCTGGTAAAGTTTATTGAATTAAGTGATCCTAATTCATATCTAAAACTAGTGAAACCATCAGCTAGTATTAAAAGCGTCCAGTACTTTTTTTTCGCTAGGTGTCATTTTGTCTGCAAATACTGGTGAAAATACCGCGGCAGTGAAATGCAGACCAGCTTAGCACTTCTGCCAGAATCCGGCACATGTTGAAGGGAAGAGCTCCGTATTGTGTCTTGTGATGCAGGCAGCTGGGTAAATCCCTTGGGTTTAACACTTGTCAATTTTTGAATAGTCATTCATCGGAAAAAATGACTGAAGTTAAAATGTATTTGCTTTTCTTTCTTTTTATTTCAGTCCATAGAAAACGTCCTTGGTCAAAGCGGTCCTTTTGACACTGAAAGGGTTGCAGTTCTTCTCCACAGTACATTGAGTCAGCGTGAAATTGACCCTCCGCTTAGTCTACCACGCTACTTCCTCAACGAGGATATTGTGAGTATAAAAAATTTAGACAACCCACTTCACATTGAATGTTGTTAATGTGATTAGCATTGAAACAATGTAGCGACACATTGTATTGCCACATTATTTGCTTCTGTGTAGCCTACTCCTTTGATTTGATTTTCTATTAGCAATATCCTCACTTGTCTGTAGATCAACGCTCCTCGCAGAATGCACACTCTCGTCCCATTCTGTTCACTTCACTGTAGCCAACTTTTTCAATTTTCTGTTGCTGGCATTTTCTTCACCTCTTGCCTCTTGTTTTGCTGCTCCATCAGTCGCACACACCGATTTTCGAGGATTGGCCAAGAATGTTTACATACCTAGTGTCAGATGCCCAGTTGCACATGTAAATGGCTAAAGTCATCTATCCAGGCACATAGCCAGTGTCATGTGCTCTGTTGCATCTATGCAGTGGCCCTGTCGTCTATTTTTGCACACACCCAGTAATATATGGCCAGTTGGACATATGTAGTTTGCAAAGTTGTCTATACCAAAATTGTCTATTCAGTGGCCCAAGTCAGCATTAAAGAGGTTCGATTTGGACAACATACCGAAAAGTGTGCAAAGTGCCCAGACACTGCTAATTGTATTAATAAAGTTATGTGTGTACTTTGTAGACCCTAATGCTGAACTGCCTTTTTCAGCTTACTGTGGAGGCTCAGCTGAGATTCAGAAGACAATTGATGAAGTCATGGATATCCTCTGCAAAGTCAGGGAAATTATAAGTGAAATGTGTAACCACCAGATGGATTATATCGACATTGATAACTACCTGCATGGCAATCACGCTAAATCTTCACTCATAAGTTCAGTAAGTCACCTAGTGCTAAAAACATGGCGCACCATTTTGTGCCCACTTTCAGTTTTCAGAAAAAAGAACTATCTTGTGTCCCATTTGTTAGCCCTTTAACAGCTCTCATGTTTATAGGATGAAGTGCTCTGAAGGAATTGTGAGAACAATTGTCACGTGACTTGCATTTTAATAACGACAGCTAAAGCTCATAACAATCCTTTATGAGAAACTTTATTGGCAGAAAGGCAGAGAGGTTGGCCTGAGTGAAGGGCTTCTAGTCTGCTACTCCATACTGGGGAAGGCGTTGAGGAAACAACAGAGATAGGATATTTATGATGCAGCACACTTAAAACACAAGTGCACGCGCTTGAAAGTGGACATACACAGGCACTGGACTGCAACTACTGCTTTAATGATCAAAGGCCCGTCTTTTTGTAGTGTTGCTTGAGAAATGCACGCGCTCTGACAGCAGTGAGGCGTGAACAAGACCCAGAACAACAAATAGACAAAGATGACATTATTTAGATTCCTATTCTACATATAACCAAAGTCTAAGGTAGCAGCGCGCATTTTCATCCATAAATGAAGTACCGTCCTCCTTTCTTTTTTTCCCAGCATTTTGCAGATGTCCATGAGTCACCAGGACCAACGATTGTTTGGAGCACATCGACAAAGGCCATTTTTGTGCTGAAGATGAATTGGTCTCCTTGAAGGATGATTGCATGCTCGAGAAGGCCCTTTTGCTTTGCTTGACAGTGTACTACGTGAAAGATATCACTTGCCCATCTGCCTTTGCCCAAACTTTGGGACTTGTACAAAGTGTGTTGTGCAAAGAAGAAAGCTTTCCTCGTTGCTGGGCTAATAGTAAGCTGCTAAAGATCCTCGACAAACTGAAGAGCATTCTCTAAGTTCTTCATACAGCTTTCTTTCATGTTTTTACCTTCTAATATGCAAATTTTCTCATTGCTGGGCTAGCATAAGCTTCTCAGGATTTTCTGGTTCAGTTCATGTTCATGCAAATTTTTTTCAATGTTCTTTCACTATAGAATACCTGAGAAGGTACACAAGCAATGTAAGCTGTGATATATCAATGCAACATTTCCTTTTATTTATAGCTCATCGTGAACTTTTTCAATTACATAGAATTACAATAATGCACAATACATTGTTTCATTTTTCACGCAGTGCTTACGAACAATTTTATTATTAGGGCAATATTATCTAGCACTATTTTATGCTCAGTTGACGCGCTTTTGTGAAAACATTGTGCCATCTTATTAGCCACTTCAGCAAGAAAAGGGGCTTTCTCAAACTCTAGGCCTACTGAAGCTGTCCTGTTGAGGTAGATATACTAAAACACCGAGTCCTGTTATTTCTTTCTTATTATTTTTTTCTCCCCTCATCTCATCATGCTACTTCTATATACCTTCACTGAAACATAGGGTAACTGATTATCCATTTAAACGAGTCACCTATTAGTGATAAAATATAGTAGGCGAGCCATGTAGTCTGTGATATCAAACTAACAATTTATTTCACTGTGTATTCTTGTCTTGTAATTTAGCACCAAAACAGACAAAGGTGCAAAAAACATTGCGAGCTCTTCGTTCTTGTCTTTTTTTAGCGCTAAATTTTGTACATCAATGAAAACCAACTTGCTCACTTTACTCTCGTTATTATTGCAGTCAGTGCCATGTCGTTATATTTGTCACGCTGCGCTTAAGGAAAGTGTTACGATTGAAGTTGACATGTAGCTAGCTCCTGTCCTTTATGCTTAGCTGATGCATCTTCATGCAAATTTGTCACACACTCCACAAAAAAAGTGGTCTCCTCAATGTGAACGCCTACTGAAGCACATGCTAGTTCATTATTGATTCATTCTAGTCATCTGAGAAGGCTACAAATTCCTAAGGCATAGCAAAGCAGCAATCTGCTTTCAGTTTTTGTATTACTTGCTTAATTGTTTTTGTTTTTTAACTTTGTTATTGGACTCAGCTATGCATTCATAATTCTTTAAAGGTGTGAACGCCGGGTGTTTTCATGCTTGATTGAAAATAAACTACTTTTAATTCTAAAGGTGCTGTGTGTGTATTTTCAAAGGTGTGTACAATGGGTGTTTTCATCTATGATTGAAAATAAGCTACATTTCATTTTAAAACTAAGTGCCTTGTGTGTTAGTGTGCAGGCTCACTACACAAACAGAGGTATGTCACGCAGTCTGGGAAATGTCCAGTTCAATTAGGCAAAACGTTTATAGCTCTTACAACGTGTAGCGGTCACGTACGATGTACAGATGGCTTATGAGAACTCGAGATGCGCTGGCAACTTTAGAAGCATCTCCAAAGAATGTCCACACTTCTGCACTAATAAAATTGACCATGCAATAAGCCCTCCTTCCATTCTCGATTTGATTAGCCCCCTTCCCATGTGCCTTTTTGATGCTACCCTTAAAATGTATTGTATACAACGGGCTGTTCTTGCTAATCATTTGTAATCATTCATTGCAGAGCAGTCCAGGCAGCTGAAACACGGCTCTGGAGTAATTACGTCTTCTTTCCTATGCAGTGACAACTGCTTCGTTCTGCCACGTCGAAGTCACGAGGACCGTTTGTCGCTGGTAGATCTGCTGGGCTATCACTGCCTCTTGGTCTACCCTTGGAAACGCCCAATTTGACGCCTGCGCAGAAGCTGCTGACGTCCTGATCCTCGAGCTATAAAAGACAGCAGCTTCGGTTCGCCGTCATTCATTGCAGAGCAGTCCAGGCAGCTGAAACACGGGGCTGGAGTAATCACGTCTTCTTTCCTATGCAGTGACAACTGCTTCGTTCTGCCACGTCGAAGTCACGAGGACCGTTTGTCGCTGGTAGATCTGCTGGGCTATCGCTGCCTCATAGTCTACCCTTGGAAACGCCCAATTTGACGCCTGCGCAGAAGCTGCTGACGTCATGATCCTCGAGCTATAAAAGACAGCAGCTTCGGTTCGCCGTCATTCATTGCAGAGCAGTCCAGGCAGCTGAAACACGGGGCTGGAGTAATCACGTCTTCTTTCCTATGCAGTGACAACTGCTTCGTTCTGCCACGTCGAAGTCACGAGGAACGTTTGTCGCTGGTAGATCTGCTGGGCTATCGCTGCCTCATGGTCTACCCTTGGAAACGCCCAATTTTACGCTTGCGCAGAAGCTGCTGACGTCCTGATCCTCGAGCTATAAAAGACAGCAGCTTCGGTTCGCCGTCATTCATTGCAGAACAGTCCAGGCAGCTGAAACACGGGGCTGGAGTAATCACGTCTTCTTTCCTATGCAGTGACAACTGCTTCGTTCTGCCACGTCGAAGTCACGAGGACCGTTTGTCGCTGGTAGATCTGCTGGGCTATCGCTGCCTCATGGTCTACCCTTGGAAACGCCCAATTTGACGCCTGCGCAGGAGCTGCTGACGTTCTGATCCTCGAGCTATAAAAGACAGCAGCTTCGGTTCGCCGTCATTCATTGCAGAGCAGTCCAGGCAGCTGAAACACGGGGCTGGAGTAATCACGTCGTCTTTCCTATGCAGTGACAACTGCTTCGTTCTGCCACGTCGAAGTCACGAGGACCGTTTGTCGCTGGTAGATCTGCTGGGCTATCGCTGCCTCATGGTCTACCCTTGGAAACGCCCAATTTGACGCCTGCGCAGAAGCTGCTGACGTCCTGATCCTCGAGCTATAAAAGACAGCAGCTTCGGTTCGCCGTCATTCATTGCAGAGCAGTCCAGGCAGCTGAAACACGGGGCTGGAGTAATCACGTCTTCTTTCCTATGCAGTGACAACTGCTTCGTTCTGCCACGTCGAAGTCACGAGGACCGTTTGTCGCTGGTAGATCTGCTGGGCTATCGCTGCCTCATGGTCTACCCTTGGAAACGCCCAATTTGACGCCTGCGCAGAAGCTGCTGACGTCATGATCCTCGAGCTATAAAAGACAGCAGCTTCGGTTCGCCGTCATTCATTGCAGAGCAGTCCAGGCAGCTGAAACACGGGGCTGGAGTAATCACGTCTTTTTTCCTATGCAGGTATGTGTGCAGAACACATTTATTAAATATTAAGTTTCTTAGCTTTTCTATAGCTCCTGGACTGCTCTGTCCTACAGTTGTACTGACCTTGTACCTACGTGCAAATATTGAAATATGGGTGATAAAGCACCAACGACCATAAAAGAGGTAGCTAAACTGCTTGCCAAACTTTCGGCTAAGGTTGATGCACACAACAAAGGCCTGAAGAATGAGATGCAAGAGATCAATCAAGCAGTCCAGTTTATGAATAGCCACTTTGAGGAACTAAAGAAAACACTTGAGACGCTAAGAAAAGATAACGCAACCCTAAAGAAAGACAATGCAGCACTGCGTGAAGGCCTTGATGCAGCACGCAGTGAAATAATAGACCTAAAACAGTACAGCAGACAGCAAAATCTTGAAATCAAGGGACTCCCACTAAAGAAAGATGAAGACCTAACTAACAGTATTATATTACTTGCTGAAAAGTTCGCAGTACCACTATCTCCGGATGAGCTTGATGTCGTTCATAGAGTGCCCTCGAAAGACAAAACAAAACCAAATGTTGTTGTGAAATGTCGCTCACGCTCAACCCGCAACCGTATTCTTCAAGTGGTCAAAAAGAAGAAAATAACCCCAGCAGATTTTGGATTTGAGGGCGATGGAATTGTATATGTAAATGAGCATCTATGTCCCGAGAATAAGGTTTTGTTGGGGAAGGCAATCTCGAAGAAGCGTGAAAAAAATTGGAAATTTGTCTGGTTCTCAAACGGAAAAGTTCTTGCTAGAAAAGCTGAAAACTCCAATGTCATTCACATTCGCTGTGAAAACGACCTATCTCTCATTTGCTGAATCAAGAAGGTTTGTCTAAAATGAATGTCCTCATACAGTCATCCAGTCGGTTTGTAGAAGCTAATTCTTGCCATAGCCTCATACATTGTAATCTTCGCAGCATCCATAAAAACATGAACCATTTCTGTACTCTTCTATCCTCGCATCCCTTTGTGTTTAATTACATAGCAGTTTCGGAAACTTGGCTTAAACAGGATGAAACATAGTATTCCTGGTTACAATTTCTTTTCAACTACAAGACACACCTCCAATAGAGGTGGCGGTGTGGCCTTATTTGTAAAATCTGATATACCTTGTATCCTTCTCTCCAATTACTCAAAATCTTATTCATCAGGGCTTGAGCTTATTGTCGCCAAATGTAAAAATGAGGTTATTGTAGTGGTTTATCGCGCCCCCAATCAAAAGCTATCAGCGTTCACGTATCATTTTGAGCGTTTATTAGAGCATGTAAATGCGCTCAACCAAAAAACAGTGATTTGCGGGGACTTCAACATAGATAGCCTAAAAGACTGTCATTCAGACTACTATCACATGATGTCATCATACGGCTTTCATAATGTTATTTCTGCACCAACGCGTGTTACCCCAACATCGTCTTCTTGTATCGACCATATTTTATGGAATTTTGACACTGAAGGCAGTTGGTGTGCTATTTATGACGCAACCATAAGTGATCACTCCCCAACTGTAATTTTGTTTCCAGTCACAGAGGTCCAGCACATTAAGTCTCGGGGCACTCATGGTCGCATTATCTTTCCTGCTCTTCGGGAACGTCTGCAGGGCACTGAATTCATTCGTTCATTAGAACCTTTACAGTCCGCTGAATTATCTGTTCCAGATGTGAATGCCCTTTATTCTAAACTAAACAAAACCTTAAGTGAGGCAATAATGCGGTCCACAGAAACTCATGACAAGAGATATTACAAAACACCAATTTGCCCATGGATGAATAAACACATTTTAGAACAAATTAAGAAGAAAGACTTTTGGCATTCAAAAGTAAAAATGCACAAAAACAATGACTATTACCTACAGCAATTCAGATTGGCTCGTAATAAAGTAACATCGCTCATTCGAGTAAGAAAGAAAGAATACTACACAAACCTAATAATTAAAAATTCGGGTAACTCGCGAATCACATGGCGTATTATAAACTCTATTCTTAGACCGCCTGCAAACTCTTACACCATGCCAGACTTCGAGGCTCTCGGAGTATCAGTGAGCACCCTCGTTTTGACGTTTAATGCCTATTTTTGCACAGTAGGTTCTCGGCTAATGGCTACGGCTATCAACGAACAATACATTACATACCCACCTCGCAATCCTAATACATTTAAATTTACAGATATAACAGCTAGTGAAATTGTAACTGTAGTCAGTGCTATGCCAGTGAAATTTTCAGTCGGTTGTGACAACATACCTTCTTTGGCGCTCAAGGAATGCATCGATATCCTTTGTGTACCTTTAGAAAAAATATTTAACTTATCATTTCATACATCTACGTATCCGGACCTTCTTAAGTTATCTAAGATAATACCGATTCACAAGGCTGGGGATATCCCAGAAAACTACCGTCCTATCTCCATCCTAAGTACCATAAATATTGTATTCGAAAAACTGATAGTCAAACGAATCATGTCTTTCCTAGAGGGCCAAAGCATTCTTACGCCCTGTCAACATGGGTTTAGAAAGGGAAGGTCAACTGATACAGCCGTCTTGTCTTTATCTGAACTTATTAACTTCCACTTAAATAACAACAGAACAGTTGTAGGTATATTTCTCGACATTAAAAAAGCTTTTGATACGGTCAACCACAGCATATTATTAAACAAACTAGAATGCTATGGCTTTCGTGGAATGTGCCTAGAATTCTTTAAAAGTTATCTAGAAAACCGTAAGCAGGCAGTGCAAGTAGCTGATATCAGGTCCGAGTTCCTTGAAACAACTGTAGGCATTCCCCAAGGCTCAGTTCTAGGGCCAATATTTTTTTCATTGTACATTAACGACCTTCCTTGCGTAGTAAAAAACTTTTCAATATTTATGTACGCTGACGATACAGCTCTCATATGTGCCCAAGACTCTCCGGACCATACCTTTATTTGCGCGAATTCAGAGCTTAACGATATCCACAAATGGTTCTCTTCAAACAAACTAACGTTAAATACAGAGAAAACTAAGTATATTGTTTTTAATTCACCGCGCAAACTTCTGCAAGAACACTCACGTACACTTACACTAAATAATTCTGCGCTAGAACGAGTGAATACAATAAAATACCTAGGCGTTATTCTTCATGAATCTTTTAACTGGAAACCTCATATCGACGAAGTGTGCAAGAAACTCAGTAAAGCTTGTTTTCTCTTGCACATTACGAATAATTACGACATTACGACATTACGAATAATTTATTTCAGTATATTTCATACCCATTTAAATTACTGTTTAGTTACCTGGGGTCACACATACCGCACATACCTAGAACCTGTTATTATACTCCAGAAAAGAGCAATACGCTTTATTACAAATTCAGACTATACTGCACATACGCTACCACTCTTCCGAAGCCTAAACATCATGCTGTTAACCATTCTAATTGATTATAGAACTGCCCTAATGGTCCAAGCTAGTATTAGCACCAACTATCCAGTCAGCTCATCACAATTTTTATGTTCTCGCTACGAAAGCCGTAATAAAATAAAAGGCAACTACCTTACTCAACAAACAAAAAATATTTACGGTAATAGAAAACTTGCAGCTAATGGAGTCGCTGTGTGGAATAACCTTCCACTAGAAATAAAACAGAGTAGAAATTTCTCTTTGCATTGAAAAGACATTTTCTAAGTAATATATAGCCACCTAATAAGTTGCTAAGAACCCCCCCAAAATGTTTTTCTTTTCTTGTTTAGAACGTGTAACCATTTTCAAATAACTACCATGTATACTTGTGTTGTACGTTATTATATTTACGTATAAACCCTCTTACAAAGTGTTATGCTTATCATATACGCTCTACTGTTAATTGTACAATTCTAACAATATGTATGCTAATGTTGTGAAACTTACTTATATAAGTGCAGGAAACGTTTTAAATTATATTGCAGCGTGATAATCATGTTATAATTAGTTTTCTTTAAGTATTATAATGTTAGTAAACTATTTTGTTGGTATAATTATTGTTTCGTTGCGTGACATGCTCTTTTTCATAATTATACTTGAATGAATCCCAACTAGCCTCTGGCTAGGGATTCAGATGCATTATTGCAATTAAATTTTTTGTAAATTGTTTCATGTCAATAAAATTCAATTCAATTCAATTCAAATTCAATGTTATCTTAATTCAAGTGCCTTTAATTAAAGTGTGTCCCAATTGAAAATTGTTTAAGAATTTTGTTAAATTATCTATTTCAATATAATTGTTGCACTAATGTTTCCATGGGTCTCTTACAGCTGAGATAGAGTCTGGTTCGCTGAATTGTGAGACATACCTGATATGGTTGGTACACATATTGTGAATGGTTGCAGGAGTTAAACAAATTGAACATTGAGGGATTTTGAGGTATCAATGAAAATATGTCAGTAATGAAAATATTGAAGGAACTACCTGCACTTATGTATATCTACCTCATTACAAAGCATTGCCTAATATTGGACTGAGCAATTGATTTGTAATATTTTCTTCAGGATACACTGTTTACCTGGCATTATCCTAATTTAAATTGCACATTAGGCATATTTATTTATTTTATTTGAACATACTGCTAGCCTCGCATTTGAGACTGTTGCAGGAAAGGGGCAACATTCTAGTGATTTACTACTTACAGCGACTAACAAATCAAAGTGTGCTTGTCACTGTGACTCTGAAGCCACTAGACAACTGGCTCTAATAATTGAATACCTTTTCATAATATTGTTACGGGGAAAAGAAGCAAGAAATATATTTACACTGTATTTACAAGTATGGCAGCGGCTGACAAGATCATAGCTCGCGAAGTCCAGAGCGTCGTCTTCTTCAAGTCATGACCAAACGTCTTCTTCGTCGCTCCGTAACATGACCCCCGGCGGCTGAAGCACCGACCCGGTGCTGGTTAGGAGGCAGTCGAATGATACGGCTTAAGACGCGCCACGTGGACTACATCGGAACGAGGCTGAGCCACGGTGGGGTCAAGAGGGGCGATTTCGTAGGTGACGTCGGTTACTTGACGCAAGACGCGGTAAGGGCCAGAGTAGCGTGAAAGCAACTTCTCCGAGAGGCCAACGCGTCGCGACGGAGACTAAAGCAGAACCAGGGCGCCCGGCGTGTAGTGGGCGTCACGATGGCGGGTGTCATATAAGCGCCGCTGATTTTCCTGCGAGTCCGCAAGTCGACGTCGGGCAATATGGCGTGCCTCTTGTGCCTGGAGTATGGCGTCCCGGGCGTACTCTGATGTGAAATGCAGGCTATCAGGCAGAAGGGTGTCGAAAGGTAGCGTAGGGTCGCGGCCGAACAAGAGTAAGAATGGAGAGAAGCCTGCGGTATCGTGGCGAGAAGAATTATAGGCAAAGGTAACGAATGGTAATGCAACGTCCCAGTCGCGATGGTCAGCGGAGACATACATGGACAGCATGTCAGTAAGGGTCCGGTTGAGACGCTCGGTGAGACCATTCGTTTGTGGATGGTAAGCAGTAGCAAGTTTGTGTTTAGTCGCGCACGAGTGTAGAATGTCATTAACAACTTTAGAAAGAAAGCAGCGGCCTCGGTCGGTAAGGAGCTGTCGAGGGGCACCGTGGTGAAGGATGACGTTTTCTAGCAGGAAATCGGCGACATCGGTTGCACAGCTTGTCGGAAGAGCCCGTGTGATTGCGTATCGGGTGGCGTAGTCTGTTGCGACAGCAATCCACTTATTTCCCGAAACAGACGTAGGAAAGGGGCCTAAAAGATCAATGCCTACACGAAAGAATGGTTCTGATGGCACGTCAAGTGGTTGAAGGCGGCCAGCAGGGAGTGTGGTCGGCTTTTTCCGTCGTTGACAAAGGTCACACGCAGCGATGTAACGGCAGAAGTCACGGTAAAGACCAGGCCAAAAAAAGCGCCGACGAACGCGGTCGTAAGTCCGTGACACGCCAAGGTGACTGGAAGTCGGCACATCATGAAGCTGGGCGAGAACAGTCCGGCGCAGATGCGAAGGGACAACTAAGAGTCGGTCGGGGCCGCCAGGGCGCATGTTACAACGGTACAATATGCCATCGTGGAGTTCAAACATTCGAAGGGAAGGATCGGGCGTCGTTGAAGTCAGCCGGTGAATAAGGTCTTTTAAGAAGTCGTCCCGCCGTTGTTCCGCTCCGATATTGTCAAAAGCACTCAAAGAGAGAACGGTGACAGGAATTTCGGCCATAGAAACGTCAGGTGGGTCGACAGGATGGCGCGACAAGCAGTCCGCATCTTGGTGTAACCGGCCGGTCTTGTATACAACTGAGTAGTTGTATTCTTGAAGGCGCAGAGCCCAGCGGCCAAGGCGCCCAGAAGGATCTTTCAGGGAAGAAAGCCAACACAGAGCGTGGTGGTCAGTGATGACTGTGAATTGCCGGCCGTACAAATAGGGGCGGAATTTTCCCACTGCCCAAACGAGAGCCAGACACTCGCGCTCAGTGATAGAATATTTGCGCTCAGCAGGGGAAAGAAGACGGCTGGTGTAAGCAATAACACGTTCTTGTCCTTGTTGTTTCTGGGCCAGGATAGCTCCAATACCGTGGCCGCTGGCATCAGTACGGACTTCTGTTGGAGCTGATGCATCAAAGTGAGCGAGAATGGGAGGGGAAGTAAGCAGCCGGATCAGCTCAGTGAAAGCAGCAGCTTGCTCACGGCCCCAAATGAAGGCAGCGTCTTTCTTGAGGAGCTCAGTAAGAGGGCGTGCAACGTCCGCAAAATTGCGGACAAACCGACGAAAGTAGGAGCAGAGGCCCAAGAAGCTGCGAACGTCCTTGGAGCACGTTGGCACGGGAAATGCTTTCACTGCCCGGATTTTATCTTGATCAGGACGTACACCAGAGGAATCGACGAGATGTCCGAGCACAGAAATTTCACGACGACCGAAGTGGCATTTGGACGAATTGAGTTGTAGCCCCGCCCGACGAAAAACAGATAGGACCGTCGATAGGCGTTCGAGGTGCGTCGCAAAAGTCGGGGAAAAACGATCACATCGTCCAAGTAACAGAGGCAGATGGACCACTTGAAGCCGTGTAGGAGGGCGTCCATCATTCGTTCAAGTGTGGCCGGGGCATTACATAACTCGAAAGGCATCACTTTGAACTGATAAAGGCCGTCGGGAGTAATAAAAGCCGTTTTCTCACGGTCCATGTCATCGACGGCAATTTGCCAGTACCCGGAGCGAAGGTCTATGGACGAAAAATATTGTGCTCCATGGAGGCAATCCAGGGCATCGTCAATGCGTGGTAGCGGATAGACGTCCTTCTTGGTTACCTTGTTTAGGTGCCGATAATCTACGCAAAATCGCCAACTGTTGTCCTTTTTCTTAACTAGTACAACAGGGGATGCCCATGGGCTGCAAGAAGGTTCAATGATGTTACGAGAAAGCATCTTATCAACTTCGTGTTGGATGATGTCTCGCTCAGTAGGAGAGACGCGGTAGGGTCGCCGATGGATTGGACTCGCATCCCCGGTGTTAATGCGATGTTTGACAACAGATGTTTGCCCGAGAGGACGGTCTCCAAGGTCGAATAAGTCCCAGTACGAGGCAAGGAGGCAACGTAGTTCATTGGCACACTGGGGCGGAAAGTCGGGCGCAATCATTTTCGTTAGGGCATTCAAGTCTGAAGGGGCAGGAGGCACAGCAAGAGTTGCACACGAGGAGCCGTCAGCAGTTAAACTCGAAATGTGGTAGTCTCGGGCCGGCGTGATTTGCGCAAGTGATATGCCGCGCCGGAGAACTTGTGCACAAAGTCCAAAGTTCACTAGCGGAAGACAGGACGTGTTCTCTGTAATGGTAATGACGGTGTGAGGAAATGCGACGTTATGCGAGAGCAGGACATCCGGATTAGGGGTTACGATGTAGTCACCGTCTGGAACGGGCGGAACGGGTGAAACACCTATGTAGGAAACGGCAAGGTGAGGGAGGCGAATATGCTCTGTGGAACATAGCCGGATCGGAGCACTATCGAGGGGATCAATAGCAACAGGTAGAGCGAGTTGCACAACACCAGCAGAACAGTCTATCAAGGCGGAATGGGCTGAGAGAAAGTCAAGTCCCAGGATTAGGTCGTGAGGGCAGTGTTCGAGGACATAGAATAAAACAGAAGTATGATGATCGGCGACACTCACACGAGCTGGACACATGCCAATAACGGCCGGCGTTCCCCCGTCGGCGACTCGGAGCACAGGCGACGGGGCAGGAGTGAGGACTTTCTTGAGACGATGGCGAAGCTGAGCACTCATCACAGACACATGCGCGCCAGTGTCAATCAGAGCCGTAACAGGTACACCATCCACGTTCACTTTGATGAGGTTCCGATGTGTGGGCAGGGTCAGAAGAGGATTTTGGCGTCGGGTCGGTATAGCAGCATCACCTCTAGGTGCTGCACCCGTTAGTTTTCCGAAAGCGTGCGCCGGAAGGAGCTTGGGGACGGTGACCGACGCGATGGGGGCGAGCGGGAGAAGCGGCGATGTGGCGAAGGAGAGCGGCTAGAACGGGTGGGCCGAGAAGTGTCGCCAGGAGTTACTGGTTGCGTGTGCGGTGGGAAGCGAGAAGTAGCACGAGGAGGACGGTCGGATGGGAGATATGGCCAAGGGGTCGAATTCCATGAAGAGCGGCAGTGACGTGAAATATGACCGATACGGCCACAAGTGAAGCATATTGGCCTGTCGTCTGGAGTGCGCCAGTCAGCCGGGTTGCGATACCGCGGAGGGGCATTCACGTTTCGAGGGCGCATGGCAGAGGTGGACGAAACGTAGTCAGGCCGATTAATGGAGCAGACGTTGGTCAAGCCAACGTTGGCCAATTCCTGGCGTACGACGGTCTGGATCAGGGAAACGGTGGCCGGGCAATTGTCGGAGCCAAGGGTTGGGGTTGGCATAGGAGATGCGGCTTCGATTTCACGCCGGATGATGTGGACGATGTCATCAGAGCGATTAGGCGTAGGCAGACTGCTGAGGTCTTCGCAGGTGGACGTAGCAGCCGTGTAGGGGAGGCGGGGAAATGGGTGGGCAATGCGACGGCTCTTGGCCTCTTCAAATCGCCGGCATTCGGTAAGGATGGCTTGTACAGTAGAACAATCCTTAAACAAGGAGGTGAAAGGCATCATCTGCTATGCCCTTAATGACATGTGCCACTTTAGCAGCTTCGGACATCCTCAGATCCACTTTGCGGCACAGAGCGAGCACATCTTGAATGTATGTGAGGTAGGACTCGGTGCACGTCTGGACACGCGAAGCGAGACGCGTGCCGTCCCCGCGAGATAGAATATCAAATTAGCCAGCATGGCGGTCTGGTTCCAGTGGTTGCTCTTGCTCACCCGCTCATAAAGTTGAAGCCAATCTTCAACATCCGTGTTGTCAGTGCCGGAAAAGGAGCCGGGGTCACGCGGTTGTGCCAGAATGACGGTTGGCGTGGGGGCCGACGAGCCCGAAGCATCCTCGCCTTGAGCTGGCATGGTAGATGCAGCCAAGGAGCGCCCGCTGCGTAAATCCGTCTTGTCCTTGAGCCCGCAAACTCCACCAAAAATGTTACGGGGAAAAGAAGCAAGAAATATATTTACACTGTATTTACAAGTATGGCAGCGGCTGACAAGATCATAGCTCGCGAAGTCCAGAGCGTCGTCTTCTTCAAGTCATGACCAAACGTCTTCTTCGTCGCTCTGTAACAATATCAACTGCTCTTTCCACATTGATGCATTGTGATGCAGTGCTAAAAGGCATACAGTGTGTGTTTTGGTTAAAATGGATGACATGAACTAGCGCATAAAATTTTTTGTCATACCGGACAATAATGGGAGGGAACTATAGAGTGTTAGATTATATCGTGAAGAAAATCATTACATCAGCCTATATTTATGTCCACTGCAGGACGAAGGCCTCTCCCTGCGATCTCCAAATACCCCTGTCTTGCGCTAGCTGATTCCAACTTGCGCCTGCAAATTTCCTAACTTCACCAGCCCACCTAGTTTTCTGCCATCCTCGACTGCACTTCCCTTCTCTTGGTATCCATTCTGTAACTCTAATGGTCCACCGGTTATCCATCCTATGCATTACATGGCCTGCCCAGCTCCACTTTTTCCGGTTAATGTCAACTAAAATATCGGCTATCCCTGTTCTCTGATCCACACCACTCTCTTCCTGTCTCTTAACATTAGGCCTAACATTTTTCGTTCCATTGCTCTTTGTGTGGTCCATAACGTGTTCTCGAGCTTCTTTGTTAACCTCCAAGTTTCTGCCCCATATGTTAGCACTGGTAGAATGCAATGATTCTATAGTTTTCTTTTCAACGACAGTGGTAATCTCCCAGTCAGGATTTGGTAATCCCTGCACTATGCACTCCAGCCCAATTTTATTCCATAAATTTCTTTCTCATGATCAGGGTCCCCTGTGAGTAATTGACCTAGATAAACCTACTCTTCCGCAGACTCTAGAGGCTGACTGGTGATCATGAATTCTTGTTTCCTTGCCAGGCTATTCAACATTATCTTTGTCTTCTGCATATTAATATTCAACCCCACTCTTACACTTTCTTGGTTAAGGACCTCAATCATTTGTTGTAATTCGTTCCCATTGTTACTGAATAGTTCAATGTCTTCTGCAAATCAAAGGCTGCTGATATATTCGCCGTTGTTCCTCACTCCTAAGACTTCCCAGTCTAAGAGCTTGAATACTTCTAAGCATGTAATGAATAGCAATGGACAGATTGTGTCTCCTTGCCTTTCTTGATACGTTACTTTCTACTTTTCTTGTGGAGAACCAAGGTAGCTCCGGAATCCTTGTAGATGTTTGCGAAGATATTGATGTATGCCTCCTGCACTCCTTGATTACGCAATGCCTCTACGACTGCAGGTACCTCTACTGAATCAACTGCCTTTTCGTAATCTATGAAAGCCTGTATAGAGAGGTTGATTGTACTTCACACATTTCTCGATTACCTTATTGATGACATGGATATGACCCAGCGTAAAATATCCCTTCCTGAAGCCAGCCTGTTCTCTTGGTTGGCTGAAGTCAGGTGTTGTCCTGATTCTATTGGAAATCACCTTGGTGAATATTTTATACAGTACTGAAAGCAAGCTGATGGGTCTATAATTCTTCAATTCTTTAACATCTCCCTTCTCATGGATTAGTATAATGTTGGCGTTCTTTCATTATACTACTCCATGCAAATAGCTCCATGCAAATGGATTAAACTGTTTGCTTAGGGAAGTAAACAGGTGACTTATCAGGAGGTAGTAGGACTAGTAATAAGCCGAATGGTTAAAAACGTTGTCAAATTCATGAAATTGTGCATACCGGTTGGTGAGACTGAAATTCATAGCACATTTAGTGATCATTGATAGGGAAACTAAAAATTTCAACCGAATACTTTGGTATGTAAGCGCTGTGTCAAAATGGTAAATGCATTACAATGAGGCACTGATGCACATGACACTGTTTATACAGAAGTTTTTGACTATTGAAACATGTCTGATCAGTGACTGTTCCTCACTAGACTATAATGCCAATCACTTATTCCTTTACCTGAATATCAAAGAAGTTTTGATAGAAGTTCATGACATTCAGATTTCATAAAACAGCATCTCTGAAAGTCACTCCAGAAAAAACTAATGCAGAGAAACTCTGAGGGGTGCATTAGGTACATAGCTGCTTAAATAGAATGCCTTGATGTTGACCATTGTGGTATTCAGCAATAAGATATGTGACATATCATTTTGATACCAACAAAACTACTACTATCATTTTGATACTAACATAACTGACTACACCAAAGAATACAAGTACTTAGGTGTCTTTCTCACGCATAATCTCTCGTGGACTAGTCACATCACTTCGATATCAGCTAACGCTTCCAGGTCATTAGGATTTCTACGTCGAAACTTAAGAGCTGCGCATTCCCCACTACGAAAACTAGCTTATTTAACTCTAGTCCGACCGCAAATTGAGTACGCCTCTTCCATATGGAATACACATAAAAATTTTCTCGTCGACCTCCTGGAAGGCATCCAGAATAGGTCGAGCTGTTTTATTAGAAGCTACTACAGCAATCTGTCAAGTGTAACCAAAATAAAGCTCGAGCTCTCTTTGCAACCACTATCTACTCGCCGTGACATCGCTCTGCTATTATTGTTTCATACATTCATTCACGCGGCTGGTCTGTCATTACCAAACCTGGAAAAAGCATCCTCAACGTCACAACAGCTACATGATAACTTTAGTTACACCAGAGTTTATGGCAATACATACGCATTCAGTTTTTCAGCTTTGCCTCGTGCGATACGTTTATGGAACGCTCTCCCAGATGACATTGCCTCCCACTTAAAACGCAGTGTATTTCGTGATCTTAAATTCGAGCATTTTTTTGACGCTTCAGCCGTATAGCGCATTTTTGCTTTCTTGTTTCGCCTGAATTCTTCTGCGTGCTTATTAAACATTTCAAGGGATCATTTGGATTATCTAGACGTGCACTTAGTGGCATTAATCCCATGTGATGTGATCACCGTAATATCACATTTTGCTTCCTGTGTTTTTTCGGCTATTTCTGTTTATTTTTACTGCCTGTGTTTTCCCGGCAATTGCTGTTTATTTTTGTGTTATAATATTTCTGATATATTTACGCTGTTGTTTACATCTTGTTTTACTAATGCCTTTTTTTATGCTTATATGACTATGTACATCCCCCCTTATCCAATGCCTTCTTGAAGGCCTGTAAGGTACTGTAAATAAATAAATAATAAATAAATATATTTTAGATGAGTTGGTGAATTTGTTTACTGGACCACGTATTGGGGTTTAACCTAAAGTACCAGCACATTGAATGATCTTTTCTTGAGTGGCAAAGCTTAACAAAAGCTGAAAATACAAATCCTTGCAAACGAAAAACTACAAAACTCTTCGTGATTAGTTATGAATGAGGTTAATGTTGATAGCTGACGTGTCTGTTTGTGATGAAGATGAATCTGAATGCTTTCGAGGTTTGAGTGTTCTTGCGAATGTATTTCAGGCAGTGTTTTGGGGAAAAATGAATATTAAAAGTGCTGCATTCAGGGAATAGAAAGATTCTGTGGGCATGATCATGAAAGTACATGGGTACGTCCAAGTACTTCTCTGGCATGTATTTTGCAGAGAACATGTCAATGCAAGTGCAGTTTCTCGTAAGTGCAGTGCTCTAGTTCTTACAATGTGCCTAGTTAAATGTTCTCTCCTAATTCTTTCTCTTTCAGAGAACTTAACGCAGAAGCACATTCCATTGCAGTGATTACAAGTGCTGTATGATTATTTTGCTGAATCTGTGGTAAGCAGCATAACAGGTTCCTATGCTATTTAGTCACTTTACAAAACTTGCACTAAATACTGGCATGGGTATTCGAGGAAATGGCACAAAACGAGACGAGCAATAGCGGTAGAAAATGAAACGGCTAAGTGTCAGTCTTCTACCATTAGTCAAGTGAAGGGCACAAAGAATAGCAGAAGATCAAAGAAACAACAAGAGGCCTAAATTGGTCCCTCATGTACATAATTAGGGTGACCTACAGTCTGAAAAATATAGCAAGTCGGCACGGTGTCAACGGTGAACTCGGTGCCTGCATGTGCCTTCACATCAATGTGAGGGAGGTTGCCCATGAGGCAGTAGAAATGCTTTTTTTTATGAATTATAGCAAGAAGGTGACAAACATGTGACACATCTATATTATTGAATGTGTGCGATATTCTGTATCTCAGAGAATGCTTTTATGTGATGAATATCTTGAGCTTGCACTTGCACTAGCGGGGGAAGAGAATGTTGTAGACTAGTCTTGCACTGACTCCACCTAATAAAAAATCCTTAGTGGCACCTGTCCCGTCCTGACTATGGGTTGTCCTGTTTCATGCCATTTTCACGAAAATGAATGTGTACTAACTAGGTCAACAAGATGCTTTAGACCTGGCACTCCTTTAGTAGCCAATACTAGGCATACAAGAATAAGCAATACAAGAAAAGTAGAAAGATACCTATCAAGAAAGGGGTCAGGCAAGGAGACACAATCTCTCCAATGCTATTCACTGCATGCTTAGAAGAAGTATTCAAGCTCTTAGACTGGGAAGAATTAGGAGTGAGGATCGATGGCGAATATCTCAGCAACCTTCGGTTTGCAGATGACATTGTCCTATTGAGCAACAATGGAGAGGAATTACAACAAATGATGGAGGACCTTCATCGAGAAAGTGCAAGAATTGGGTTGAAGATGAATATGCAGAAGACAAAGATAATGTTCAATAGCCTGGCAAGCGAACAAGAATTCAGGATCGCCAGTCAGCCTCTAGAATCTGTAAAGGAATATGTTTATCTAGGTCAATTACTCACAGGGGACCCTGATCATGAGAAAGAAATTTACAGAAGAATAAAATTAGGTTGGAGTGCATACGGCAGGCATTGCCAAATCCTGACTGGGAGCTTACCACTGTCGTTGAAAAGAAAAGTGTACAATCATTGCATTCTACCGGTGCTAACATACGGGGCAGAAACTTGGAGGTTAACAAAGAAGCTCGAGAACAAGTTAAGGACCGCACAAAGAGCAATGGAACGAAAAATCTTAGGAGTAACGTTAAGAGACAAGAAGAGAGCGGTGTGGATCAGAGAACAAACGGGGGTAGACGATATTCTAGTTGACATTAAGCGGAAGAAATGGAGCTGGGCAGGCCATGTAATGCGTAGGATGGATAACCGGTGGACCATTAGGGTTACAGAATGGATACCAAGAGAAGGGAAGCGCAGTCGAGGACGGCAGAAAGTCAGGTGGGATGATGAGGTTAGGAAATTCGCAGGCGCAAGTTGGAATACGCTAGCGCAAGACAGGGGTAATTGGAGATCGCAGGGAGAGGCCTTCGTCCTGCAGTGGACATAAAATATAGGCTGATGATGATGATGACTAGGCATATGTTTATACAACCCTGTTCACTGGTACTTGCATTCGACGAACATTTAACTCCATTAGACATATCCAGAAATACTATATACTGAGAGTGATCAAGATGAGTGGGCGAGTCGAGATAATGCCTCACCAAACAGCAGCCAGCAGCCATGCCTATTCAGAAGGGCAGGCAAAGAGAGATTCACTTTAATATTACCATGGAGCAATGAGCTAGCAACCAAAGGAGACAATGAAGATAAGGTTGTTTTTTTGTACAGGAGCACTATTTATTGACAAGCAAGCCCAAGCAAAGAGCAACGAATGAGACATATAGAATGGCTAGTGCCATTAATTGCAAGCTGCTAAGAAGTCAGTTGATGCAGAAGACATATAAAGGTGCCTGGGCACATCCATCTCAGAAATGAACATTATTTTACAGGTATTAGGCAGAGTGTTAGAACTGGCAAGGGTTCTTTCCCCAAAAGAGCACCAATCACCTGCAATACCTGTAATGCTAAGGACGCTGCAATACAGCTGGTACTTCACCAGTAGTCACATATATAGGCTGTCCCAGCTAACATTAGCAAACCTATAAAAAATATTAAAAACTAAGATGCGAAATACGATTTTAAAATCTTTGGTGTTCGGGTGTCAGACCTCTGATGACCACACGCCTTAGGTTTTATAATTGTATCTTGCACCATGTTATTAAACGTTTTACTGTCATTAAACAGCTTGGCTAACGTTAGCTGGTACACACCGTATAAAGCTATGTATGTTGGAATCTAAGTGGTGTCTGCTGTGACACATTGTATAGTTAAAACTTCATGAACATGTATTCTAAGTGAGTGAGTGAGTGAATGAGTGAGTGAATGAGTGAGTGAAACAACTTAATTCGGTCCACAATAGACGCGAGTAAACTCGACGTCACTTGGCTAGGCCCACTTAGGAACCATCAGGTCAAACCTGACGGCCCTCTCGCAGGCCCTCTGGACTGCCAGGAATTGAGAGGTCTGATCCTGGGCCTTAATAAGCTTCATCATTTCCTCTTGGGCGAAAAGGGGACCGCCAGAGGCGCAGCCCCACAGGACATGTTCAAAGTTCACATAACCACCACACAGGGGGCAGTCCGGCTTTGGGAACAGTTCGGGGTACATTGTGTGCAGTGCAGCAGGGCTCGAGTAAGTGCTTGTTTGTAGAAGTCTGAGAGTGACTGCCTGGGCCCTGTACTGCGAGGAGTGCGGCAGAGGCAGGAGTCTTTTTGATAGATAATTATGTTTGCAGGTCTTGTTGTACGAGTAGAGAGGCTCGGGTTGATCAGGAGAGGATGCCTTACCCTGCGCACGGTAAGTCAAAACTCGTGCAGCCGAGTGTGCCTCCTCGTTGGCGTTGAGCTAGGCACCCTCAATGTTTCCAAGCTGCGCAGGGAACCATGCCAATGAGTGATGTTTGAGGTCTTTAGCGCTTTGGATATGTAGGGCCTGGGGAGCAATCATTTCTATCTGAAAGGCCCTGATGGCGATCTTGGAGTCTGAATAAATCGTGTCATGTACACCATCCGTCAAAGCAAGGGCAATGGCAACCTGTTCTGCAACGCTGGAACTATAAGTGCGGATGGTAGCGCAGCTGATGGTTTTGGAATCACAGTCGATGACCACTAAGGAGAAGGCTTCTTCTTGAGCGCACGAAGCAGCGTCTACGCAGCATGTTCAATCCTTATCCAAGCGGGCACTGGCGAGCAGAGCTTTACCCCTGGCTCGTCTTCGTCCTTCGTTGTAGGCCGGATGCATATTGCGTGGTATCCAGTGTATAGAAATCTTTGATCTTACGTCGTTAGGCAGCTTCACAACGTCGGGACCGACGACCGTGGGGTTACGTCCCAGCATGCCAAGTATGACATGCCAAGTATGATTTTATCCTTGTAAGCCTGGAGATTCTTTGTAAATGCAAAATAACACTGATGTGGCCAAGCAAAGATGAGTGAGCACTTCATAAATTGGTGTATTGACTGAGATCAACAAATTGATTTGTTCCTTTCTTATTTTAAGTTTGCCAATTTGTCATAGCCCACTCAACCATGTACAAAGAACTTGTCGTCGCACATCCAGCTTTACTGCAAGTTGCATAAGAGTTTGGCATTTGTTGTGAAAACTTGCAAACCAATTAACCTCATGCTATCAGGCAGACTCATCTATGCAGTGACTAAACATGGACAGGTGTAGAACAAAATACCGTACATATATTGCACACAGCTGTGCAGTATACTGTTGCTGTGATGAAAATTGGAGCCTCAGAATGACTGGGCGCAGGTTAGAGAGATTTTGAAGGAACGAAAGAAAAGCGTAGTTTCCATCAGGGCCCCAAATCAAAGCTCACATTTAGTTACGGAGCCTTATGTATGTGGATCACCCAATCGTAGTTCATTCCATTTCAGCTTTTGCTATTTCCTACCTTTCTATGGTCACAAAGTGTCGCTAAGCAGAAAATGTTCTCGGCCAAATGTGAGCGAATTCATATGCGCCCTTTCGCCACCGGTCACACTTCGCCATTTGTCAGAACCAAGGAGAACTTCGCTTGCACAAATAAACAACGATTGTAGCGAACCAGTCCAACACAAGAACGAACTTCGACCCGCCGTTCTCGATCTACAGCTGGGAACTCCGCGGCCTCGCCCGTCTGCGCGCCAGCCTCGAGCCCCGGGAAGTACTCTTTCCCCGAATGCTCCGTTTTTTTTCGCCTTTGACCTGCGTTTTTTCGCCTCAATGATGTCTTCTACCTTTTGGGGTCAACAGCCACCCGAGTGAAACCTGGCGCGTACGTCGCCCCGTTGGCCACTCTGCGGGGCGAGTGATATCGAAGGAATAAAATCGGTTATTATTTCTCAGCGTTTTTGATGAGTCAAATTCACGAGTCAGTTGCGAACTAGATTCTTCATAAACTCTGCACCATGGCAGCGCTCAGCTATATTACACGCACGTTCAGTACGTCAAACGCGTAAGCTGAGCAGAGCGTAAGTATATACGTTGCAAGCAATCAAACGATATGCGCTACATTGCATTGTTTGCATGAGATTCCTTGAGAGGACAGGCATTGGAAGACATTCATCATAACAGGGCACAGCAAGGGCGCATTACAAACATTGGAATGCTGCCAGCGTACCTGAATCGACGTGATCGATGTTTGCGAGTCTGTGGAAGACGTAAGAACTTCGCAGAGTGGAAGTGCTAGGATTTGCCAGCTTTACCGATCACCGATATCTACGTGTATTTTGACAACCATTATCGACATTTCGTTGCCGGCTGGTTGCTTATCAGCGCGCGATTGGTTATTGCTATGTAATGCCGGCACTTGGAAATGCCCTCGGGACGTTTCGTTCACCTGCACGCGTGTTGCGCACCAGGGGACGCAAACCGCCGTATGAAAGCACGCCAAAGAACTAGAAAAGGACTCCCAAGTGCGTGGCGCTTTAGTTGCCTGTCGGTGTACGCAAAATCTAAAACTCACGTACTTGGGACTGCTTTTCCTATAAATCCCCCACGAATGCGGCAGCTGAAAACGCGATCCTATGATGGGAATGTGTACAATAACTGCGAAAATGCCAGTAACGTCCTTTTGAAACGTCGAGTAACGGAAGTGCTCTTTTTATTTTTCCCCAAAATTTGCCCGTAGGGCCGTATATATTTGGGCCGCATATTTATGAGCCGCTTAGTATGCCGGAAAGGTTTGATCTAGAATCCCGCCTAACGAAATTATCGGTATGTGGCCCATTATTAAGCGGCCTTTACAAGGCAACGAAGAGGGCCATTGAAACAAGCCGCATATCGAGAAGCCGCATATGCGTGGGCCTCATAAATAAAGGCCGCTTATTAGTGGGCCGCATATACAGGAGACGCGCAAAATAGGCCACTTACTACTCGGCCGCATACGCAGTACGCTGCTTATTACTGGGCCGTATACGCAGTAGGCCGCTTACAGTGAGCCATTTATAAGCGCCGAAATTTTGATCTACTATCCGCCCTATATGCGTTGTTTTAAGCCGGTATTTGCTAAGAGTGTAGGTACCACCGCCTGACTCATGACCTTTATATCTTTAAATCTCCCCGATGACGTAAGTTACGTTGCAGAACAAAAATAAATACCGTTTCTAAGGAATGAACCATATCAGCTTCCCGACAAAGCGCGGTACGGTGGCGCAAGTCGTCATTTGTGATAACGATAAGAGCGCAGCCCGTCGTTAAAAATGACTTGTCACTCCCCGGTTTTTCTTTTTTAGGGGCGAAGCTCCTTATAGCGGCACCCGTTCCGTCCCCGTCGTCGTAGCAGTAGTGTGTAACCAGTCTGAGAAAAATGAGAAAAAAAAATTCCGAAGTTGTGTCCGTAGCGCCGAATCGAACCAGGGACCCCTCGCTTCCGAGCGCGCGGCGTTAGCCCACTACGCCACGAAGCGGACAGGGACACACGCACCACGATGGCAATAAATACCCAACATTAACGAAAGGCCGCGTTTCTAGCGCGTTTCTAACGCGTTTGTGCTAGCGCGTTACGGCCGGTGTAAGAAGCTGGTGTAAGACGCTGTGGCCTCTCCGCCTTACCTTCAACGCGTTTCGAACGCGCTGCCCAAAGCGGTGGCAAGTCAAGTTCAAGTCGAGGAGCGTTTATGAATACGGGGGGTATACTCTCTCAGCAGTCATGTGATGGCGTCGGCAAACGCGGTGCACGTTCCGGCATGCGTAAATGGCTGCGTAAGACGCTGTGGCCGCTCCCCCTTACTAGTGAGTCCTGCACGTTTCTAACGCGTTTGTGCTAGCGTCCCCTTAAGCGGGAGATCCGATGATTCCCTCCAGAGCTTCGCCCACTCATCATCATTCACCCCGTGGTTATGCTGTGATTTTTTTTCTCAAGGATACGACTAACCCGTACAAGGGTAACCCCTCCCTTGGCATTATGCTCGCGACCTTTCTGGTTCCGGAAGAGCGTGTTCTTTGTGTATATTTCAGGCGCTTGGCATCGAAAGGCCTTTACACAGCGAAAGGCTGTCACAGTCACTTCGGTAGCTGCACGGAAAGCGCGGACAATCAGTCCACTTTCAGCACACGTGCTATCAACCAAGACACATATTTGCGAGAAAGGGGTGCCTATATTACCCATATCGAGAAATGTATCCACAAATTACACCTCATTATCCCGATGTGTTTATGAGCCGCACTTTGCTGCTTGTATTCCGTATTATGACAAAAATATCGTTTGTGCAATGTCAGTAGGCTAAACATAAACAGGACACTGAATTCAACACATCAACTGTGATATATCATAAATTGAAAGAAAGAAAACTGAAACTGTACTTCACAATACTCGCAATGCAAACTTTGATGCATGTGATTCATTTGAATTTCCTGTCTGTCCCAGGGTAAAAATAGGCTGTTCAGATGGTAAACACAGTTTATTTTGCAAAATTTGATAAACATTTTGTCTCGTCCAACATATGTTCCTATTGGTCATGCACATTTCTCTCTATCAAATAAGTGGTCGAAACATCACTAAGTCGAGTGGGGTAATCCTTTAAAAGTTAAACTGGCTTCTCCACATAGGGGAAATGCCGTAGGAATTTGAGAATGTAATAATACATTACAATTTGTGTGCATAAACTTCCTTGCTATAGGCATGTAATGAAAAGCTCAAATGTATTACACGGCTTCGTCTTTTCGCAGCAATTTTATCCACTGTATTTATAAAACATTGTACGCTTTTTTATTTTAGCGCGTGAGTCCAAATAGTTGGAAAGGAAATGGTTATGCGCAAACAAAAAACACGGACACAGTACTAGACGCGGACGAGCGCAAACTTTCAACTGACTTTATTTTTTCCTGCGTTGTCAATATATACTCTCAATGACGTAGGTACAACAGCGGTGATCACATGGCACACTTCAAAGATTACAACGTGCCGCGCAAGAACATCATCTCAGTTTCTTTTAAAGAAATGGATTCTCTCCTGTCGAATCCCTTTACCCCTCCCCCGGTACAGGGTAGCCAACCGGAGATAATGTATGGTTAACCTCCCTGTCTTTCCTTTACCTTTTTTTCTCTCTCTGATGTATCGCTTATGCAGCCGTGTCCTTTTGACGAAATATGAAAGGCTTCCAACAGTTCACGGGCAGTAGTATCACGGCTTCTTCCCAAAATTTTGATGCCTCGGAAATTTGGTACACACATGCAATGCCGGACGTGCGCAGGCAAATGCACATTCTCATTAATTTTAATCGACAGCTCATGTTCCCTTGCACGAACGTTGACGCACCGGCCAGTTTGCCCTACTTACGTCTTTCCACATGATAGCGGAATTTCGTACAAAACGCCAGCCGCGCATTTTACGTAGGGTGGCTCGTGCTTTTTGCCGCAACCTCCAGGATTCTTCTTAACAGCACAAATCCTCGGGCAGAGCCCAGCGAGCTTACGCGGGGCTGAAAAAACAATTGGCACAGCGTGCCTACTCGCAACCTTCTTCAAATTATGAGAGGTGCGATGTATGTAGGGCAACACTTCAGGACGGCTCCAGCACTGCAGCCCAATTTTAGCACCAGCGCGGGCTGCTTTTGACCGCTGTTGTACCTACGTCATTGACAGTATATATTGAGAACGCAGGAAAAAATAAAGTCAGTTGAAATTTTGCGCTCGTCCGCGTCTAGTACTGTGTCCGTGTTCTTTGTTTGCGCATAACCATTTCCTTTGCAAGTATGAACCAACTCGCCCAGTAGAAAGTTTTAATGAGTCCAAATACACGTAGCAACTTATTTAACAAAGCGATATAAGTTTCAACAGCTCGTTGATTAGGTTGTCATTTGAGCAAAGAAGACGAGAGACTTTCATGCACAGACAAAATAAGTGGTTAAGGGCAACAACTGATATATAGTTTTTCAGAAGGAAAAACTGAGTTTAGCTATGTAGTTTTTAACTATGTAGCTTTAAATTATGCACATATTTTTTACATCGACGGACAGGGGTCATTGGAGATCGCTGGGAGAGGCCTTCGTCCTGCCATGGACACAAGATAGTCTGATGATGGTGATGATGATGATGAGGATGCTGATGAAACATTGCCGGAGGTGACCGCCCCTCATCCAAGAAGTACTTTTTTATAGTTTAATAAGTTATTTTCTTGCGCCGTCAGCACTCGGAGGCATTGCGGAAGGAAGCGTGTGGAGTAGGCTAAACAAATAATGCAATTATTAAAAATTAACTTTCTAATCATATAATTTTAGCTATTGGTACGTGGAAAAAACTGCAGTGCGAACCAGGAAGGCAGCTTTACAGTTAGACCATATTACCTGATCTTACAAAGAACTTAAAAAGAACACAGTAAGTAATTAAAAAATTCATATTACACAACGTACGCTAGTTGATGTTCCATGAAACTTGCGTTTATAAGTACTCTTAAGAATTTCTTTGGGGAGGCGATACCATTCAAGGGCTGTGCGAGGCCAGAAAGAGCTTTTTTTTTTATTCAAAATACCCCCAAAGGCCCTCATTATGAGGGTATTACAGGGGGGGGGGGGGTCACAGGCACTGGTCATAGATTATACATCGTATTAAAGAACAAGACAATATAGCAAAAATAATAATAGAGTGATACATAGGTAATTTACAAAATGAGTCACAATTATTTCAGAGAAAACATTAGTACATATTAGGAGAACATAAGGCAACTGCAATGAAAAGCAACACAGCAACAAACATCGAAACCACTGTAAAAGTACCAAGATAATAATAATAAGATTAGTTGACAAGTCGTGAGCAAATGAAATCTTGAAATTTAGTCAAGTCAGGTTCCGTGGCAATGTCTGATGGTAAGGCGTTCCACTCAGTTATTGTGCGCGGTAAGAATGAATATGCATAATGGAATGACTGGCAGTTATAGCGTTTGACTGTGTATGGCTGGTCACGACGTGGAAAGATAACTTGTGGTGACTGAAAGAAATCATCATGAAGTGATGGATGGTGATAAAGCTTATGGAAAAGTGATAGGCAAGAAATTTTACGGCGTAGTGCTAAGGTGTCCAACTCAGCATTATTCTTTAACGAGGTGACGCTGGTGTAACGTGAATAATCTGAAAAAATGAAACGCGCAGCACGGTTTTGCAAGGCTTCGATGTTACTGATGATATAAGTTTGTTCGGGATCCTAAATGGCTGACGCGTATTCTAGTTTAGGACGGATTAGTGTGGTGTACGCTAGTTTTTTAACATGCATTGGGGCTTCCTTTAAGTTATGTTTAATAGGTCCGAGAGAAGGGTTAGAAGAAGGAAGGGTAAGATTAATATGATTATTCCATGATAAGTTTGACTGAACATTGATGCCAAGGTACTTGTAAGTTGTGGCGAGTTCCACAGCGTTGTTATCAAGAGAGTAGGTGGTTGGAATTCGTGCCCTATTGGTGAAAGACAAGAGTTTAGTTTTGGAAATATTTAATGGCATTAACCAATTGGAACACCACGAACCTATTGCCTCCAGGTCAGTTTGTAGTAAATGATTATCAGTGTTACTTGTTACACATCGATAAAGTACACAATCATCTGCAAATAGTCTGATTTTGGATAACACGGAACTGGGTAAATCATTAATATAGATTACAAAGAATAAAGGTCCAAGTACGCTGCCTTGTGGAACTCCAGACGTAACATCAGCATAAGATGAGTTAGAATTGTTAACTGATGTAAACTGAGTTCTAGATGAGAGAAAACCGGTGATCCATGCAATTATAGTAGGGTGAATGTTAAGGTGTGAAAGTTTAAGTAACAACCTATGGTGTGGAACACGATCAAATGCCTTTGAACAATCTAAAAATATTGCGTCAACTTGAAACCCAGCGTATATCAGTGCATGTATGTCGTTAATAAATCCGGCTAGCTGGGTTTCGCATGAGTAGTCCTTGCGAAAACCGTGCTGATACTTGAAAATAATGTTATGGTCTTCAAGGAAGTTGATGACTTGAGTGTGTATTATATGTTTGAGTAATTTACAAATAGTACTGGTTAAGGAGATGGGACGATAATTGAGCGGACAATCACGAGCAGACAAGCTTAAGCAAGTTAATGTGACTAAATATGATGCGTATTTTGTACAGCTGATCAATACGATGAGATATATGTTTTAATTGACGGGGATACAGTCGTACCCGGATATATCAAACCAACTTATAGCGAATTATTCTGTTTATCGAACAGCTGTAAAATCCCTTTGAAGAGTCCATGCAAATATATCGGGCTGGTGCACGCGTATATAGAACGCTCGTTCACCAGCACCTTCGATATATCGAACGCGGTGCCACGCAGAAGACCTCATAGTGAACTTCTTGGTGCACTCTGAGGTATTCTTGCACCTGGAGGTGGAGAATAGTGCAGTCAATTGAGCCCCGCCGAGCTGTTCGGCTAGCCCGCACGCTACCTCGGACGTCAACATTCCTTCCATCCCATTTTCGAGGCGTCGTCGTGTCGGTTGAGTGCCTATTCACGAGTTTATTTTCCGCAAGCGATGGCCGTTAATAGTGTGAAAAAAAGAATCAGCTTGGACTTTCCAATGAAGCTGAAAGTGATCCAGCAATTTTTTCCAGCAACAATAAAGTGTTCTTGCTTTTTTCCCCGAGTTGTCTGCAGTAAGTTAGCGGCTCTAGGATGCACTAATCGGTAGGATAGGATAGGAATAAACTTTATTTGTCCAAAGGTTATGGCTGTTGGTGCCCGGGGCTAGGTTGCCAGGGGTCCATCGCCGGATAAAAATCTTTCTAGATCCTCGGCAATGGCCCTGGCCCGCTGGACGGCCCACTCCTGGTCCTCGGGTGCCTCGCTGAGGAGGGCGGCTTGCCATCTCTCAGCGAGGCGCCCCGTTTCAGAGAGTCCTGCTGTTGTCTTCCCCCTTCCTCTTGGTCCTTCTAATCGGTAAGCCACCGTTTACCTGAGGGCCTATTATTTTATATGTAGAATTACCTATAGAACGAACTTTTTTGTGATCCCCTTCAGACTTGATATATCCGGGATCGACTGTATCAGTTTTAGCGTTGCAAATTCAAGTTTAGATTTATTTGAGGTTAGAGTAGCTATTCGATCATAAGTTGAACATATAAAATGAGTGGACTAATTTTGAGTTCTAACGAGGTAATAAATATAATAGATTTTCACACATTGGATGCATGCTCAAATGTTGTTCCTATTAGTGTTTTCTATAGTAGTCACTTGAAAGGGGATGGTGGCATTATAAGTGTACCGGAGCAAATAACCCAACGTTCGATCCGCATGGCTACTAATGTCGATAAAGCAGGTGAGATTAGCGGTAATAGGTTCGCCAGGTAAGATTAGCGGTACTATGAACACGTAATTACTTTCATGAATATACAGGCTCTAAGTCTGTGTTGTTAAGTAAGTACGTCGAAGCGTTGTTTTGAATGGGAGTTGTTCAGATGATGTTGCTGCTACGTCTGGTGTGCCGTAAGGCTCCATGATGGGGCCGATTCCTTTCTATTTTTTTAATGCGAAAGCATTATATGCACCATTACGCGAAAATTTGATGTTATAGTCGACGGCATGACCGAATGACGCTACCAAAAATGGCCGACGGCACAGAGTAAAAACGCGTAGAAATGCTCGAATTGACGACAAATTTAGAAGGGGGGTTCATGTAAACAAAGTAAATTATTCCTTTTGAAAAGAAAAATATGTTAACTTTGATCTGGGTGCGAATCGAAACCGGGCCTCCGGGACGTGGAGGAGACCCGCTTCGTCTCTTGTGGAGAGCGGACGTGCTTTACATGCACTCCGCAAACGCCCCTACGACCGGATCAACTCATCCTAGCCATCCGAATTTAGTATCGTCAGCCTACGCTCCTCGCCTGGAACCTGCCGATACCGACATTTCCCGCGTTGGCGCCTCGACGGCGGCATGCAAGCAATTGTAGTAGAGGGAGAAGATATATAAACCTCGGAACTAACCTCTAACAACGGCTGGTATTCAGCGCACGACAAGAGAAGCTCGACTCGCAGCTCCCGCCCCACCACTATACTCCGCATTCCGCCGCTGCCGAGAAATGTAAGCAGCCATCTACGCCTCAAGCTCTGGCGGGGCACCGGCCCCGGCCGCCCCAACTCTCTGCCCTACGCCACCCCAAGCCACCAATCAACGATCACAAAATCCTCCTCCGTCCCCGTGGCGGCCTCAACCTTCGGACCGTGAACGGCGTTGCGCTTCGCGATGCCATTCTACAAGCAGCCCGCCTCGGTCACCAAGAGGCCAAGCCACACACCGTAATCATCAAAACCCTCCAACACCTCGTCCACATCAACACTTCCAACCCACAATGCCAACTCCACTACCTCGCCAGCAAGTCCGCACTCATCAAAGACACTGCCTACGACTACTCCTACCAAGCGGCCCCGAAAGACTACGCCCGCGTTGTGGTCCACGGGGTCCCTCTCGCCCACTCTTACGAAGACATTCAGGATGCCTCAATCAAGAGCGGAGCCCTCCCATTCTCGACTTTAGACTGTCTGTCTCTCTTTTTCTCATTTTCTCTTTCTCTCTCCCGAGGATAGCACGCGACGCGCGCACTCTCTCTCGCTCTTCTCTTTCTATTCAATTTTTAGCCTGGCATGTTTTGCGTACGACACGCAAATTTCCTTGGCTGGTATACAGCTTCGCTGTAAAAGGGGCTGCAGGAGGAGCCAAAGCTGTCGCCACACTATTCGCATCAGATGATGACGGTCGTTGCATTACGAGCCTGTCGCACCTGTGTTCGGAAGACGGCGTTGCAATGCGGCGGCTCTTGGCCTGCCCAAAACGATGACGCTCTTTCATGATGTCCTGTAATGTTGCACAATTTTTGCACACGAGCAGGCTGAAAGCATCGTCAGCGATCCCCTACGGTACAACTCCAACCTTGTCTGACTCGGCCATATCGCTGCCGGCTTTACGGCACAGAGCCAGCACCTCCTGGATGTAAGAGACGCATGATTCTGTGGACGTTCTTAGCGGCGCTCTTCCGCCCAGCGGGACGGCTCAACAAGTCGCTCAGCTTCGGTTTGCACGTGTCGCAGTCGTTAAGCTCGTGGTTGTCATACCACGCCTTCGCCGCGCCTGGTAGAAGACCAAGTTAGCCAACATAATCGTCGGATCCAATTTGTTGTGGGCACGCTCGTAGGTGGCGTCGTCCACGTCGAGGTGCTCGGTTCTGCAGAACGTTCCTGGAGGACAACCCTCGGGGTTTGAGGCGTAGATGCGGGCCACGCCATTTCGGGTCCTGTTTCGTCCGTCATGTTCTCTCCAGTCCGAGGTGACGACCGCTGCGGAGCTCCGTTGTTGTTTCTCGTGTGTACAGCGCACCTCCACCTATTTGTTTTTCCTTAAAATTAATATCTAGTCACACATTGCCAACTTATAGTGTGACAGGTATTTCCTTAAATTTAAGATCCAGTTACTCGTGCAATCGGATTTAATATGTGGTTATTGGCGACCATCACTCGTCCTGTTATACTATTAAACACGGCGTTTCTCAAGGTAGCCTGTTTGGTCCTTCGCTATTCATTATTTTAATAGTGATTTAATAGAAGTAGATAGTGATATTCAACATATTATATATGCAGACGACAGGAGCCAAACAAACGAATACCATCGTAGATAAGTTGCACTGTTGGTGTATTAAAAATTGTCTCACAAACTCCAACAAAACTAAAGTGACATGTTTCAGAGCTAGAGATCAAGCCCTCTCTGTCAGCGCTGCTCTTATCTTAGGAGGAAATGCCATAGAAATTACAAACTCAGTCAAAATGCTGGAAGCACATTTCAATGAATTTATTTAATGGAGTGCTCACACCGAGCGGCTGCAAGGTAAACTTGCCCGTATATTTGTAATCCTTAGAGAATTTCAACATTCATGGCCTCTAAAGGCAAAGCTTACGTTGTACCACGCATTACTTCAATCGCAAATCAAATACTGCATTTCGTGTGGGGCCGCACAACAAAGAGAAACATGATGAAGCTCTCAGTTATGCAGAAAAATGCGCTTAGAGCAATTGCTGCCGTGCGTTACAGAACACATTTTGAACCACCGTTTACCGCATATCGCATTATGCGCTTATCCATTACCGTCTTTTACAGCTACACAAATCGCAGATTGAACACGGCATAATATTTTTATCCGAAGTTGCTAATCTCCACACCAATATTAACTACTACCCTACACGACACCGTCAATACTAGTCTGTCTCGCCCATGTACGAACTACAGTTTTCAACGTCTAAAATATACTTTGCCTATAGTACTAAACACGTTTGACTTGACCCTACACCTCGATCCGTGAAATTTCTTGTAATTCCCTTCGAAACATCATTCGTTAATTCTCGTTTTTTCTGTGCATTGCCCTGCCACTATTCCTACCTTATTTACAATAAACGTCTTCAATGAGAAGTTATTGTATTTGTTGTATGGGTAATATTATGCTGCACCACGTGTTCTTTATTTTTCAATGCTCCTTGTTGCCCCATGCTGTCTGTTTTTGTGCATACCGCTCTACTAATTGGGGAAGGAGCACCTTTCTCTTCAGCCACGTATGCTTGTCTGCAATAACGGCTGAGAGTGATTGCTATTGCAATAATTTATGCGGAACCTGTCACCGACGGCGACGACAAATATTCGCTCGGGGTGTTCATATAATTGCTATCGCAATAATATCGATTCCTAATTACCGAGGCAGCGAAATTCCTTATCACTAAATTGTAACCCATTCTTAAGTATACAATGAACATGTTATACAAAAAGCACTAACGTGGAAAATAAGCGTAGTATGATGAAGAGTGTCAGACATATAAAAAATTGCGATATCTAAAAATTATTGTAAAAGTTCAGATGGAAGTGTAACTACTTTATTTACTCAATTGAGCATTTTGATTCCTCGTAGAAGTAATAGCTGCCTCACCGAGCAATTCAGACCAAGGGTTAAAATTATGCTAACTTCTACAAGCCGTCAAAAAAGATAGGTGCAGCTAGAAAAACACTTTATACAGGTTTATTTTCGAATGAAAAAAGTTTTAAACCTTGGAAACTGTTATATAGTGACGTTGCATGTCCATTTTATCGCTTATCACCCACGCAAGTAGCAGTGGCCTTATCACCGGTGCATCCATATACACATGTTATTGACGCACCCATCCCCATGTTATTCTTCTTTCTTTCTGGCATTTTACGTGCCAAAACCAGTTCTGATTATGAGGCACGACGTAGTGGAGTGCTCCGGATTAATTTTGACCACCTGGTGTTCTTTAACGTGCGCTACAACGCAAGCACACGGGCGTTTTTGCATTTCGCCTCCATCGAAATGCGGCCGCCGCGGCCGGGATTCGATCCCGCGATTTCGTGCTCAGTAGCGCAACGCCTTAGCTGACTGAGCCACCGCGGGCATTTCCCCATGTTATTGACGCACCCACCTATCTCGAAGTAAAGAAATCACCTGGACCGGACTACATACCTAATGCCTTTTTGAAAAGATATGCACAATGGACTTCTAAATATTTGTTTGTTTTATTTACAAGGTCCTTGTGTGAAAGTCAAATTCCGAGAGACTGGGGGACTGCCAGAGTGAAACCGCTTCACAAACGTGGAGACAAGCGATTGATCAAGAACTACCGCCCAATTTCGCTAACATCGACTGCTTGTAAACTACTTGAGCACATAACTCATAATCACATATCGAATGTCCTCGAAGCTAACATATTTTTGTACTAAATATCAGCATGGATTCAGGAGGGGTTACTGAACTTGTGCACAGCTAGTAGAAGGTATACATGATTTTTTTCTCTTCAATTAACAATAGAACACAGATTGACGCCATATTTATGGATTTCTCAATAGCTTTTGATAGGATCACTCACGAAAAGTTAATTTATAAGTTAGACACAATACTTCATAACAAACAATTAGTAAAGTGGATTTCAGCCTACCTTTTAAACAGAGAACAATTCGTTGTTTTTAACAATTATTGTTCTGACAGGCTTAAAGTTCATTCTGGTGTCCCTCAGGGCTCTGTTCTTGGGCCTCTATTGTTTTTCATATATATTAATGATATTGTGTCTAACATTCCTGCGAAAATTAGGCTTTACGCTGATGATCGTGTCATTTATACAGAAGTAAGAAGTGTCTCAGATCAAGTACTACTGAATATCGTATTGCAAAAAGTTTCTGCATGGTGTGAATCATGGCAAATGTCCAATAATTTTGAGAAAACTGTATTGATGAGGATTACTCACAAAATGAATGCCTTACCGTTAGATTACAGTATTAATGATGTGACACTTGCAGCAGTAACAGAATATAAATATCTAGGGCTCTGGGTCACTAACAATCTCACCTGGAACAAACATATTGATTTTATTACGTGTAACGAATTTCATAAATTGTTTTTCTTAAGACCGGGAATTGCGGATATCCACTCCATCTGCCCGCCTCCTTGCTTACAAATGTATTGTTTTGCCTACCTTAGATTATGCTGCTGTCATTTGGGACCCATTAACTAAGACTAACATGTAGTCAAGAATTCGACGAAAGTTCGTCTGGTCAGGTAACATGATGAGGAAGAAGATGCGGTCACTGACCAAGTCAAAGTAATACACAGAGACGTTTCGGGACCCGTACGGGTTCCTTGTTCACACTAAGCAGGCAAGAGCCGTAAGTCGCTTTTTATACTAAAATGTGACGTAATGAGCGGGTGTAACTGGCAGGGAGATTGCCATCTGTCCTGTTGATAGTGTCCTCCGTGGTCTGAATAAAAACTGATTCTAATAGTAGTCTTGTGGCCGGATTCTTCTCCTTGGCTATTATAGTGGCGTTATCCCAATTGATGCAGTGACCGTGATTATCGGCGTGCTCTGCCAGTGCGTTCGACGCTTTCTTGTTGTTGCAGACGTCCCTCCGATGTTCCTTTAATCTTCTGGTGAAGTTGCCAGTTTCGCCGATGTAACTGCAGCTGCAGTCTGCGCATGGTATCTTGTAGACAACACCAGGGTAGCTCTTCCTGTCTAATCGATCTTTCACGTTAACAAGCTGATTTCTCAGTTTGTTGGAGGGCATGTGTGCAACGCGAAGGTCATACCTTGAAAAGATACGGCTTAGAGCTTCGCTGACCCCAGGAACATATGGAACGCCGGCGCGTCTTCGGAACGACTTGCCCTGGGATGGCCTGGGATGGAGGACACGATCTTCATTAGTCTTAATAAATTTCTTTGGGTACCCGTTCGTCATTAATTCGCGATGGATTGTCTGAAGTTCTTTCCTGATTTCGTCGTCACTTGAACAGATGCGTGTTGCCCGCGTCACCAGAGAAGAAACAACGGATTGCTTGTGACAAGCTGGGTGGCACGAATTAAAATTTAGGTAGTGTCCGGTATGCGTCGCTTTCCTGTGCACAGCAAACGAGAGCTTATTTCCGGTTCGGCCCACCTGGACGTCGAGGAAGGGAAGGCCGCTGTCGCACTCGTATTCTGCGGTAAACTGTATTGCTGCCTCTATCGAGTTGAGAACACGCAGGAGCCGTGGGGCATCATTCTTATTTAGGATGCAGAAGCAGTCGTCCACGTAGCGGACGAATATCTTGGGCGCGGGAGCGAAGTCGGCAAGGGCCTTCTGTTCAACTAGCTCCATGACCAAATTGGCCGTAGTAACGGAGATGGAAGCCCCCATGGCAGTTCCGTGGATCTGCTTATAACACTGCTTGCGGTAGGTGAAATACGTGTTGCTTAGGCAAAATTCTAGCAGCTCGCAGACGTCCTGTACCTCCAAAGGTGTGCGCTCTGCGAGCGTTTCGTCCGCCAGCAGGACCTTCGTGCACGCCGCTACGGCCAAGTCGACAGGCACGGAAGTGAAGAGCGCTCTGACGTCGAAGGATACCATCACGTCTTCTTCATCCAGGGAAATGTCGCGCACTTTTTCCACGAAAGCTGACGAATTGGCAATGTGCGTTGCTGTTTTTCCGGCGAGTGGGCCCAACACTTGGTGTAGGTAACCCGAAAGTCGGTGCAGCGGCGACCTTGTGAAGTCGACGATACACCGACTAACATAAACAAAGTAACATAAACAAAGTAGAGAGGGTTCAAAAGAGGGCTGCTCGATACATATATAATAATTACCGACATACATCGGTAACACATCTTTTAATCAAAGCTGGTCTGCCGACAATAAATGACTGAAATCATTCTGCAAGATTTATATTTATGTACCAATGTTCATTTTCATTTATTTATGTTCATTTTCATGCTTGCGTTTAAATTTACAGAATAGGCTCGAAATCGGCAGTATTCGTAGCCTGAGCTAAGGGCCAAAATTGCTTTCGGAACCTCATGAATGTGAGAATGCCAGTGCCAGTGAACCATCCCACCGGGTGGCCGAAAATCAGCACCTCGAGGGCATCCCACTTCAAGTATCACATTCTTGCCAAGGAGACGACAACTGCCAGACTGAACTCAGTTGCGACGAAGAACAGCGCTCTTCTACGTATACGTTCAGCTGCGCAGCGAGTGATGATGACCCTTCGCGACCGTTGCCGTGCGACGACCTTCACACTGACAGGCGCACAAGGCTTATGCCAGGTCCTATTGTTGCGTCCCGAATAGGCCGGGCGCATTCTTTGATTGTTCCCTATCGTCATCAGCGTCAACCAGACGCCGACAGTGCCCGACACCGACGAGACTGGCAAACAAGCGCCCCAACTCGGCATTGTGCATTCTTTGGGTGCTTCCCCCGATGACACCCCCTTCATCAGCGACCTGGTGACGTGGCCCGACACCGGCAGTGACACGATGGCAAAGAAGCTCACTTAGAAGCGACCGACCACAACCGCCAGCCTTCGTTAGAAGCGGGGATTAGCGCGAAGACCATTCTCCCGACCCTGGCAAGATGACCGTCGGAGGGCAAGAAACTAAGCCACCGACTTTCGTGGAAGGAGTGTGAACTCCCTGTTTCCGGATTGCCTCGTCCTTGATTCGAAGGTGCAACATTAAAGGCGGAGTTCAGTGAACAATACGACCCCTCTGATTGGCCGCATCAAGGTCATCTGATTCGCAAGTCGGGTCAATTAGGGAAGACGAATGTTTTATAAGGAGACACCATGGGTGCAGTGGTGTCCTGACGTGTTCTGATATGTGCACAGTCATGTAGTCAGCTGAGACTTTCAAAGTGCTCTCCAATGGAGTGGGCTTCCATATTTGGAGCCACTGTAAATATGTAGAATAAACCCTCTTTTTCTCTCGCTATTACTCCCGGACGTACTCATCCCTTTGGCTGAAGGATCACCGGCCTAAACGCTACCCGAGTCCCAACACTATTCAACCGCGTTTGAATTGCTACTCGCAGAAACAAAGGGCGAACGGAACGCGAAAGTTTTGCGTGCGCTCGTACGACGAGTTTAACTGGCTGGAATAGAGCATAGAGGAAGACGCTGAGTTTTGCTCCTACTGTCGCACTTTTCCGCAGCAGAGTTCAGCGTGGAAGGGTCATTCAGATCCAGCATTCGTCTCCGTGGGCTTCCACAGATGGAAGAAAGCCGTAGAGAAATTTAGGCTTCATGAAAAGTCAAACAGTCACTTAAATAGCATCCTATACTGTAACTCTTACAAAAAAGAGGAAATATGTAGGTGAACTGCTAGATGAGAATCACGAGACGCGTGTAGTTAATTTTGAGAGAAGATAAACGAAAAAGAAACCGACAACTTTTACAGCGTTTTGTTGATGTTGTAATTCTACTCGCGAAGATTGGCAGGCCCTTTAGAGGCCATGACGAAAGCGAGGAAAGCACAGGAAAAGGTTTGTTCCTAGAGATCGTTAATCTCTTGAAGTAATATGATCCTGTCTTGCAAGCTCACCTTAATTCTGGACCGAGAAATGCTTTGTACACCAGCAATTTAACGCAGAACGATCTCATTGAGGCACTGCATGCTGTGATGAAGCAATCGATTATTCACTGCCTGGAAGGCAAAACTGTGTCTCTCATAAGCGATACTGTGGGACAGTAGCAGTTGTCTGTTGTAATAAGGCACTTCAGTGAGGACAATAACCGGCCCGTAGAAGTGTTCACCACACTAGAGCGACTTCCTAGTTTTGACAGCAGCTCAATATTCTCGGCACTGGAGCGAGTTCTAGGTGTTCTCAAAATCACGTGGACATCAATGAACTCAATGGCGCTGCTTCCATGTCAGGGCACATTTCAGGGGTGCAAGCCAAATTCAAAAAGAAAAACAACAGAATATTATACGTCCATTGTTACGCTCAATGTTTGAATCTGGCTCTCGTTGATGCCTGTTTGTCAAGGGCCGATAACAAAATTCTTTTTTATTTCTTCGGCACTTTGTTACAACTTCATAGAATGTAGCCCAGTGCGTCGCGCAATTTTTGAGCATATATCTTCGGCGTTAGGCACAGGTCTAACGACGCTGAAATCTTTGTCCACAACCAGATGGGCTTGCCCGGCAGAAGCCGTCAAAGCAGTGCGGGATAACTACTGCACGTTGGTAGACGCCGTAGAGGAAATCATGGAAAACACGCAGTATTGGGAAACGCAAGCAAAAGCAAAAGGACTTCTCGTGCAACTGGAAAGCTTCAAATTTCAAACCTGTATGGAAATGGCCCATCCTGTGCTGCAGATGGTCCTCAAGGTTAGCCGCATGCTCCAGGACCCAAAAATAAATCTTCTTACTGCGTTTCAGGGAGTGAAAAATCTCCAAGATGCTCTCAAGGAAATGAGGCTGGACGAGAGTGCAATTACAAAGGTGCCACAGAGATATGCCAGACTCGCGGGATCCTGCTGTGAGGAAAGTGTCTAGACGCGCAGATGTGAACTTCGCCAGTCAGTTTTTTCACGAAACAAAGGAGGAAGAACTCCGCGTTTTTTACCCCATGCCTGATGCTTTCGTTGAAGGAATTGAGGCAAGATTGACGCAGGAGACCGTCGTTCTCATAGCTGCGATAGTGAACATTCTGCGCCTCACTGCCAATGATAGACGTTGTCACTAAGTATTTTGACGTGGAGTCTGACAGCTTGCGGGATGAGCTCCGCTTACTGAAGGCACAGGTTAGCACAGAGCACATAAAGCTCGGTGTCTGTAATGAATGGCTAGACTGGTTGCAACAACACGGCCTAGGAGCGTTAGTTTATAAGGATTTTTTTTAATCCTTAAAGGCTTTGCAGTTGTCGCTGTCAGTAGCTGCTCATGCGAGCGCACGTTTTCAAAGCTCGCCATTGTGAAAACAAAGCTTAGATCAACTATGAGTCATGACTGACTTCGGTGCCTGGTTTTACCGTTCGTTGAGCAACAGACTGCATTGTCAACAAGTTCTGAGTCGGTAATCGAACATTTCGCGACAAAATTGCGTAGATTTTTGCTTTAGACTTTTCACGATGGGTGAAAAGTACTATATCTCCCACGTGCTACGCATTTTTAGTAATCTAGTCATAAGATATTTTTACCACCACGTAACATATCCATTAGTTTGTATAACGTTTTGAGCATGACATAATTCGTGCGTGTTATCTTGTGCAAAAAAGTAATTATGGCCATTTTTCTATTACATGTTTCTATGAAGCGCCAGAAAGTAAGATTATCGACTGTACATTTGGATGCTCAGAAGATAAAAATTGGCATGTCATAGCGTTTATCTTCACTAATTACTAAATATTGTAACTTGCTCTTTCTCGTATTTTTAAGCAGCGGTATATTCTCGTGCTTTTAAGCGTTGCCATTACGTTGTGTATTGGGTGACGTTTTTCGTCCTCTGGGTAACGTTGCAGACGCCATATGACAGCTTTCGCCATGTGTAGGTGCACCCATGCGTTTTCCCTGTATGTATACTATGTTTTCCATACTGGCAGAGTCGGGTTGAGGCAATATTTTTAAATATTCTGTGCTGTTAAAGATGGCATATGTGTCGTATCTTTCTCTGGTTTCGAAAGAATAAAACTTCTTTGTACGCGTGTTGTCTCACTGCCTTTCTTTGCGGACGTTTCACAAGAAACTGAAACCAACTGCTTAATAATATTTTGTTTATGTTACACTTCAATATTGTTGAAATAAACGTTTCATAACCATATCTCGTCTCAGCCCTACAATATGAGCGGAAGGACATCAGTGGGAGTGCGTTGATAGAAAGGGGGGGGGGGGGGCGCTCTGGGGAAACTCGCCCCCCCCCCCCCCCCCCCCCTGGCGAGGTTTGAAAAATCCTGCGCACGCCTATGACAACGGACGAGCAGAAGAGAGCAGTTCTGCTGAGTTATTGCGGCAAAGCAGCGTACGGACTCATCATAACCATGGTGAAGTCAGTAAGACCGACCACTGTGAGCGCTTGTGTATGTTAGTGCCCGTATTAGCTTTACTCATCATTAGCGCTACCTCCGGCATGACACCAGGCCGAGGCGAGGCCAGGCCTGGTGTCACGCTCGCTCTCTCGACGTAATATCTGCCCTGGGATGCATCAAGCTCTTGTGCGACCATTATGGACAGTGTACTAAACTTACTGACCACGGGACTTGGTCAATCAGACTGTGATGGGGTGTGAGCACCTGTATATGTTAGTGGCCGTATTAGCTTAACTGATCACTATACTCGGCGACAGCTTTTCTTGACAGCAGTGTGGAAGCTACAGAGCCAAACCGCCTGCATGCGCGCGCCAGGAAATAGTACCTATTTTATTTTCTGATTCTAAGAGTTACTTGGCCCGAATATATAAAGCTTTCTTAATTATAAATATAGAACAAGTATGGGAAGCTGTTCATGGAAAAAAGTTATCGTGCGCCTTAATTTTTTTTCTTTTTTATTTCTTGGACGGCACCACGTTTTCCGCACCGCCTGCTGGTTGCTCTCGCAGTAAACATGTCATCCCCGGTGCCGCCGGTACCGTGTGTGGCCGCAAACTCTCCTTTTCGTTCTCCGAGGAGGCATAACTCTAAATGTGACAAGAAGTGGGTCTCCAAACAAACCAAGCAGGTTATCTGCAATGTCTACGCTGGAGTAAGGCGCCGTCAGCCCGAGCTCTCGACGAATTCTGTGTGCCGGACTGTCGCCGAGCTCACCCGAGTGAGTATGCGAACGGTAACTCGAATCAAGGCTGAAGCTCTGCGGTCTCCACTCTCCTCTCCAAAACGTAAGAAACTGGATTTCTCGAGGGAAGCTGGGAAGCGCATGACCGCCAAGACGAGGCTGCTGCGTTACGACACGTTTGCGTTGGCTGCATTGCGGCGCAAAGTGCACAGTTATTTCATGCGCAATGAACTGCCTACGTCCGAGAAGCTACGCAACGAGGTGATCAGCAACCCTGACATGGACATGCCGACGATCAGCACTCGCACGATGCAACGAATGCTGAACGACTTGGGATTCGTCTTCCGAAAGAGAAAAGGAATTCCGCATTGCTCGAAAGAGATGACATCGTTGCTTGGCGTCGAAAGTAGCTCCGAACAATCCGAGAAATGCAGAGGCAGCAGCGGTAAGTTCTTGCGTTCTTTTAATTTATGCAAACTTTCGTTGCGCGTGCTTGTTGGTAAAGGTGTAGACGCGAATGTGTAGACCAAACGGTGAGCGAAAACGAGAGGTATGCTTTGCATCAGTGATCGCCAAACGTTTGCTGTTTACGCGAGTGATCGAAAGCCTTACATAGTCCTAACTTAAGTCGCAGCGAAATTCCCCATTAAAATAAGGTAGCTGTTCATGTTTGCGCTTGTACGGTGGAAAATAGTATCAGCCGAGGATGCGATGATCTGTGCCGAAGATGTAACTGAGCGTTTCGCTATTGCAGAATTTCCCGTCGCATTGTTTGGGAAGATTTACTGCCTTTTTTTCTGCGTAGGAGCAAGGAATCTAAGTGACTTAAAAGAATAGCTAATTTTATTCAGCGAATATGCTGTGCACATAATTGGGGATGTGGTTTCATCAGCTTTTATGAGCAGCCTGAAACCTGTTTTGTAAACATTCGCTTCAGTCTTTCTCAGGGGGAGTTTTGCCTGGTCATTTTTGTTATATGTATTCACATGGGTTTTGTCAGTGTATTCTTCGCGCTGTAACAGAGGCATAACCTTGAATCAAGGCCGCTGGTTTATTAATGGGATGTTGCCAGTAAAGGTAAGCCCTTAACTATACGACCGATTTCTTTTCTTTTACAGGACCATATACTACCTTGATGAGACCTGGGTAAACGCTGGCCACACTAAGGAGATCGTATAGACAGACACCAAAGTGATGTCCCGGCAAGACGCATTTCGTCAAGGCCTCTCAACAGGTCTCCGTGCACCGAGCGGTAAAGGAGGGCGCCTAATTGTTTTGCATGCTCGCAGTGCGGAAGGCTTTCTTGATGGAGCCGCCCTAGTGTTTCGTGCCAAGAAGGGTGCTGGTGATTACCACGCAGAAATGGATGCTCCGCGTTTTCAAAAATGGATTGTTGAACAGTTGCTACCGAACATCAAGGCACGCAGTGTGATTGTGGTGGATAATGCGTCGTATCACAGTGTTCAAGTTGAAAAGGTGCCAAGTTCATCATCAAGAAAAGCCGACATCCAGTGCTGGTTGAAATCGAAAAGTATCCCTTTTTCGGATGACCAACTGAAGAGCGAACAGCTGCAGCTCGTTAAACAGCATAAGCACGTGTTCCTTGTATACCAGATTGACACACTTGCCAGCGCTGCCGGTCATGAGGTTGTGCGCTTGCCTCCTTACCACTGCGAGCTCTATCCAATAGAGCTCGTGTGGAGCCAGGTCAAAGGCTATGTTGCTTTGAAGAACGCTGACTTCAAGATCGATTCAGTCGAGAAGCTGCTGCTGGAAGGAATTGCTGGTGTGACCCCGCAGAACTGGTTCCGAGACTGCACTCATGTGATAAGGCTTGAGGATGAGGCATGGCAGCGGGATGGCATTATAGACAACCAAAGAGAAAGTCTCATAATTTCTTTGGGCACAGATTCGAGTACTTCTGATGAGTCGAGAGCATGAGCGGAATTGGTGAACTGCCATGAGCACCTCTATGTGTGCTTTTTCAAAGCATCAACCAAAGGATTACACGCGTGCTTAACCAGAAACTGTGATAGTGCTATTGAGGTCCATCAGTCACTGCTTTTTATTTACACTTTTATTGCTTATTGACTTCATTTTAATTTATTCTGCTGATATATGTTTCGTTGCACTTCGTTTATGTTCTGGTTACGTTACCGTGATGTGATAATAATTGTTGGGATATTGTGTGCCAAAACGACGATTATGCGACATGCCATGCTAGAGGGTTGCACAAGTTTTGACCGCCCGGTGTTGTTTAACATGCACCGAAACATATGTACATGGGCGTCTGGCATTTCTGATCCATCGAAATGCGACAGGCTCAAACCTATGCTTTTTGTGTCAGCGGCCGTGTACTGTACTCTGTACTGTCACCTTATACATTATACGCTGCATCAGCGAGAACCACATTTCTTAGTTGAGGATTGAAGTGTTCAAAGTTGTGTTCATTTTTCAGTGTGATCTCATGCCAATAGTGTTTGATGCCTTGTTTCATTGCTGTCTCAATGGGACCTGAAAGTGTGATACCGCTTCTTGTCATTGTTTTGTTTGTCATTTACTCATTTCCTAATGTATTCTACCGTCTCATTCTTCGTTATCAATGTGTTCCTGCTCTTACCTATTTTGATTTGTTTATTATAAATGGTGCTTATGGCAAGCAATGCTAGCAACGAGTTATGGCTATCACGTTCTGGTCACAAGTGCAAAATGTTATGTCGACATGGAGTGCCAGCAAAAAGTTATGGCTATCACGTTCTGTGCCACAAGTGCTAAATGTTATGTTAATAATAATGGATGGGGTTTACCGTCCCAAAACCACGCTATGATTATGAGAGGTCGTAGTGGAGGGCTCCGGAAATTTTGACCACCTGGGGTTCTTTAACGTGCACCTAAATCTAAATACACGGTCCTGGAGAATTTTCGCGTATGATGCCATAAAAGATATGAACTGTTTTTATGCATTCTTTATTTTTTTTCTACCAATAACAATTGGTATTATGGACAATACCTGTTACATACTGCATGCACAGCAATGGAAAAAACATCGACGGCCATCAAACTACATGAAGGTGCTTGACCAGCGAAGCTCGATAAAAGAATCTGTATCAGTCTCTATTCAATCAATCGTAATCTCTCTTAAAATCTTCCAATTCATCGGCATCATGGTGCTTGCGTATTTTAGCTGCGGTGTGTGCTTGGCGACATTCGTCACCTTTCATAGTTTCCATAGCTATTATATTGTCACGGGGTCGTGTCGTTGACGAAGGCAGCAGTCGGCCCGTAAACGGAAAGTCAGATTACAGCAATACACACTGGCATTGATAGCGGCGAGTAGAGCACCGGCCGTGGAAAAGCTGATCATCGCTGGGACGCGCCGTCTTTTACACATCACGCATCGAACTTTCCAGCTTTATCACTGGTGGTCGCGCAAGCTCTGAAATAAGCTTGACTGTTCGCGTCTTGCGCGCAATCTTAACAAAACGATGTACTACAATTGTGAAGCTTCTCGAACAGTGAGGCGCAGTCTGCGCCGATCATTGCTGACAGTCTTTGAGGGCGTAAACCGAATACAGCAAAACTGAGACACGCGTGTGGCAGGATCGTGCCGCAACCGGCCTTCCTTTTTGCCTGTACCAGGGCTTAATACCGTAAACGTTAACATTCGATCACGTGTGGCGCGTACCCGTATATCCTGGGCTGCCACACTTTTTGTTGACTGAACACGGAACCTAAGCTTGACTGTTATAAAGGCTGAATAATGCTTGGAAACCCTTCTGAACAGCGCAAAATTTTCTGTGTACCAGTATATATACAGCACAGTAATTAGCTGCATGTATGCACACTCATCAAAGTTTAACTCTGACGTTTCCATTTTACATGCATACGTTTTGCTAAACACACTAGCGCTGCGAGCTAGCGAAAACCGAAACTGGAACTGAAACCGGCTGCAAGCTGCCGGACTACTTGCGTAGTAACACAAATGTGCGGAGGCCCCGCCTCCGTAGCCTTCGCTCCAATGTCGAGAAAAGCTGTCGCCGAGTGTAGCGCCACCTCAGGCGCCTCCTTTAGATCGCCACCATCCGGGCTGCTAGCGTCATGGACATGTTAAACATGAACGTTTGAGTGCGGTGGGGTCGCGCGGGGACCCAGGGGACCTGCGAGGTCCCAAATGCCCTGTCAGAATAAAGTTTTTTCCTCCTCCTCCTCCTTTACGCCCGCATGACACCAGGCCCAGGCGACGCCGGGCTCTTACGCTCGCGCGCTCTCTCTCTCTCTCTCTGGTTCCCGCCGCCGACGCGGGTGGTCGCGTTTCAGTTAAGCAATGAAATAAACGCGTTCTATTCAAGCAGTTGTCTCGTCTCGAGTTGCTATGCCACGCTACTGTCCGTAGCCTTCACGTCCGGCGCTCACATCTGGCGCATTCGACACCCGAGCCTCTGCTAAGCCACTCAGCTAGGCCAGTACGCAAACGACCCGGTAATAGAGCCCGCTAGTCGGTCTGCCATTGTCTCCTTCCTGGCCGACGCGTTTCCCGCCGTTCATTTGCTTCATCGTGCGCGCCTGCGTGCGCTTGCCTGTGGAAGCGCTTATATCTAATACAAGACAACAATCATTTCTCCGTTCAATCCTTCGAGCGCTAGTAAGTTTTCTCAAGTTCAAGGAACGCCAACTGTGTTTCGCCATTGAACGCCTGCGTAAGCCTACTTTACGGAATAGGATGCCTGGAATTGTATGGGAGCATCTCGACCCAGTGACGATGCCGCGCCTCGGCATCGACCTCATACGGGACGAATTGTCGCGTCGCCAGCTGGACACCTCTGGTTCGATAGAGGACCTACTTCAGCGATAGGAAGCCGACATTCGGCAGCAGCGTGAGGTAACCCCTCCAGCCGAATCCAAAGCGTCCGCTTCGACCGGGGCACCAACCATTGACCAAGCCACAGTACAGAGTCTTGCCTTGCTGTTTCAGCAGCTATTTCGCCCTGCAGCAACGGTGACTACAGTACCGGATTTGTCAACTTCCATCCCGCAGTTTGACGGCTGTCGCAACCACAGTGTTGATGCATGGCTTGATGACGTGCGATGAGTGCAGCAGCTTGCTTCGTGGGACGATGCCACCACACGCCTGATAGCTGCTAGCAAGCTTAAAGGTACTGCACGAAACTGGCATCTCGCGTTCTGGAACGAGTACGCAACCTTGGCCACGTGGAGCGCGGCCCTCAAGGACATTCTTTGCACAGAATTGTCCCTCATCGAGTGGCAAGAGCAAGTTATGAAAGTATCCCAGACACCATCCGAAAGCTTGTACCAGTATGCCTTTGCCAAGTTGAGAGTAATTGAGCGTTGCCCCGTCAAGCTCGGCGATGCTCAAAAGATCGACTATCTGCTGCATAGCTTACGCGAACAACACATCCTTGCCGCCATAGCAGTGAACAGGCCGCCCACGGTAGCTGATTTTATTACCACCTGCACTACCACAACAAGAGTGCACAGCATATCCAAGCTAACGTTACCCCGTCGCCTTTTGTCGGTTCTATTGAGCCGCCGCCGCAGTCATTTAGTACCTCTAAGCCTGTAGAACGTCAGCAACCTCACCCAGAATCATCGGCTCCACTATCCTCCCGAGGTGCAACATCAGAACCACGCATTTTAGATCTGCCCACGGATCAACAAGAAGCTACGTATGCAGATATTTCGGCACAGTACGGCGCCCCAGCCTTTCCTAGTGGCCAAGACCTAGCTCAAGCTGTCTGCTACCAATGTCATGGATTGGGACATCTGGCATCGAAATGCCGTACACGTGCAAGCCGCTTACCAAAGACACCATCGTCAACAACTCCAACCATGCCCAAAGCACAGCTGCATCTCCTGCTTTGCACAGTTCGCCCGTTACGCTCGACGGCTCGCAACAGCAGTGCCCTTTTTTTCCACGCAGCTGTCATGGGAGTCAGTGAATGCCAAGCGTTTCCTCACTCGGGATCCAAGGTGACACTGATATCTGAAGCCTGTGTGCCTGCTAGCATGGTCATCACGTGGACTGAGCCCCCTCTTGCTGTAGCCGGAGGAGGCACAGTGCTTCTTGTTGGTGCTGCGTTTTTAAAAAATATCCATTGGCCCAATCACAGGACTTGTTGAAGCTGCTGTTGTGGAAGAAAATGTACTCCCTCTCATTCTTGGTGAGGATTGGTTCTCGTCAGCACAGGGACGTCCCATCTGCGAACCACCAAAACAAATGCAGCTGCAGCATCCAGCCACGAACGCCACCATTACCGCTGGCCAAAAACTGGTCCCAAGAATGGCAAACGCTGTAAACCGTGGCTCGGTCAAGCCTTTTTCCACAAGCTGCACTCAATTTCAAAGACTGGTTGCAGCGAGATCCCTTGCCTTCGCCAGAACAGCCACCATGGCAAGCCTTAGCAGCCCAGACATTGCCCTCGAGTACGTCTAGCACATCAGATGCCTCCCTTCTAACCAGTGGCGTAGCCAGAACTTTTGTTCGGGGGGGGGGGGGGGTGAGGGGTGGCTCAGGTTGCAGCGCGGCCTCCTCCTTATAGAATATATCGAGGGACCAAATACATGAAAAATAACTGCATTGCCAATGACATTGTATATTAGATGCTGCAACCGCATTACTGAACGCTTCGCACTGTCAAGTAAAATATGTATTGTTTCATAAAAGAATATATTCGTATGGCAGAAGAAGAATATATTCGTGGCAGAAACAACTGATATCAATGCTGCCGCGTTTTTTTTGTCTATTTAATAAATAAAGAAAATATCACACGAACTTTAGAAATATATCAGTTCGAAAGCAACAAAGCAGGGCATGCAGCTGATATGAAAAACGTAAAGGTCATGAATTGAATAAGTTGATCGAGGATAAATATTTTGATGAATCTTTGTCATCGAGAACCTTGTTTACATTTTCGCACATATGCAATGGCCAGGAAGGAACCTCAATGACGCTGTCCCTTGTTTCAATAGATTAGGCAGGAGCAGCTGTTACCGGTCGTGTATTATAATTACACCGAGATTACACTCACAACAGTGAGTACAAATAAAAAGTAGGAGTTCTGCTAAATATACATTAGAAATGCGAAGATAGAATGGAATATACAAATGCGAAGATACAACTCACTAAAGGGTAAAAAAGAGTCGCTGGAAACAAAGTTCACTGCTTGTATACACAAAACCTCGCAACAAGATATTTAAATATACGTCTAAGTATCCAATAAATCTACGTATTTAAGCAAACGCCACTCTATATAATGCGTCAAACAAGACATATAAACATGTTGCGCAGTCACAGATAGTAAACTTTGCGCACAGAAAGACAGATGATCTAGGCAAGAACAAAACTATGATAGCAGAAATTGTGATATGTACTCGGGCCATGCGGCGGTCGCGACAGTGCCATATGGGCAGAATAATAGAGGAATAATGCAGAAATTTGTGCGAAAACGAGCATTTTAGCCGCCTGCACAGCGGCAACAATTACTATGCACCCAAAATCAAAGAAGGCTATTTGCTTCAAAAAATAAGTAAAAGCAGGTAGCCAAAAAGGAAAGAAAAGGACAAACGAAAGCCACTGATGATGCGGCAAGTTGAACTACCAAATATCCGAGTGTGTTAGTTGGGAAACGCCGCGTGGGCCGGGCTTTCAATGAGCAAGGTCGGTCAAAATTGGTTATTGATGTCCTCGTAATTTTCGTATTCGCATGAAAATTTTGATCATGATGCTAACTGCTATAATAAACGGCTAAAAGGTTTTAAGAGCTAACGAACAGTCATACGTTTTTATAATTACGAGCTTATGGACCTGAAGGAACACAGCTTTTTACTTGCAGTTATTTTTGCTGCTTCGCTATCTAAAGGACAAACTTTTCTCGGCGGGGAAGTTGAGCGAAGCGGTCGATGACTTCGGACACGTTGATTCCAACGTCTCTGTGGGCGTATAGAAGCGCCAGCCTAACCATGCGTTCCACAGACATTGTAGAGCGCAAGTAGTTTTTTAGTAAACTCTTGTTAAAAAATATTCTCTCTGCGCTGGCAGTAGTCACTGGAAGGGTGAATAGAATCTGCAGCTGTTTGTGCACATTTACATAAAACCTGCAGTCGCAATGAGAGAGGGCATATATTCCGGTGCTAAAACCTAAAACACTCCATCGATGTCGTTGGCATCCTTGTTTAGCTACCTTGCACAAACAGTAGGCTGTTCGATTCCAGCGATGTCCATCGTTTTGTCAGGAAGTATGGAGAAGCAGCCTGTTTTTGTAACTAGGCATTCTTTGATAATTTCACCCCAAATTTCTATAATTTGGTTTTGTGCAACTGGGCTTAAATACGAGGCATTACTGGGGCAACTTTTCAAGTGGTTCTTCAGATATGTATCTCCACAATCAGCTCGCATGCGAAGAAGCGCTTTGCAAATACCTGTATTTTCAGCGGGGGCTATGCTTAAATCCATAGGGCCACTGTCTCTGTGGCCACGGAGAGCCAGACCTTGTCGGCCGCAAAGAGAATGTCCTCAATATTAGGCCATTTACTCTCTTCTGTTTTATCATACTTTACTTTGCCTGCCCTGGTCCAGTTGATCGATTACATTGAGCAGGCTTCCTGAAAATGTTTGGAGAAAATTATCAGCTGCTAGCTCACAGTCACGGTGATATTTAGTATTTTCGTGTGTGTGGAAGATTGCGAGCGCGTGCTTTCATTTCTCGAACGGCTTGGACACAAGGGCTCCAGTGCACGCATGTTGGCCCAAGTGTATAAGAGCATTAACCTCATAAAGTTCCACAATTGAAATCTTTTAAAGCACGCCTTTGGAAATGTCAGCGCACCTATCGCGTCAAAAGTTTATCAGAACTTTACACCCATAAAGTTTCCTAATTGAAATCCATGCGCTCCGTAGATTCCGCGGCCGCTGCGAGATGCCGCAACGCGCCCGCACGCTATCGATAAGCCCTTGAAAGTTCGTGCTCGGATGGGGCTCCTTGCGTTACGTGACCCCAGGTGCCACGAAATCCACCCCAGGTGCCATGAATCCAGCCCGAGTTCGCAATGTTCGTGCCGAAATGTCTTTCGAGTGTGAAAACGACATTGTAGACAGAATCCAGAATGATTCCTGGCGTCGGTGGTAGTTTTGGTCGGCGGTGCAGGCCGGCACGACAAAATTTCGGGGGGGGGGGGGAGGGGCTGAAGCCCCATCAGCCCCCCCCCCCCCCTGGCTACGCCCCTGTTTCTAAGACGGTGTTCACACGCATTCATCCCGATATGGCACCAGCCCAAATTGGCAGCCAGCTCACTTGCAACCAGCGGTCAGTTATAAAATATACAGGGTGTTTCAGCGAACACTTTCAAAATTTATTTAAGGTTGCCTATGGCAGATAGCCCAATTCTAGTTAATGACCTGGTCTAGAGCACTGCACGGGCCGATTTTTTCAGCCCGGGCCCGTTTTTACGTTGGGCTGCCCGCCCGAGCCCGATAAAAACTTTTGTGGCAAGACCCGGGCCCGGCCCGGGCCCGAAAATAATCTACGTTACCCGCCCGGCCCGGCCCGCCACCCCTTTACTTTAGGCCCGAGCCCAGCTCGAAACCGGCCCGAAGCCGGCCCGAGACCGAAAAACACATGTTTTTCAGAGTTCAGACGCCCGAGAATAACTAGCTGCACGTTACGTGCACACCACCAGAAAGCCCGAACCCGGCCCGGGCCCGCGTCAAAAAACCCGAGGCCGGCATGGGCCCGGGTCAAAAAGCACACGCCGTGCCCGAGCCCGGCCCGAGCCCGTGAAAAAAAACTGCTCTACCCGGCCCGCTGGCCGGGCCGGGCCGGGCCCGGGCTTTCGGGTAAGCCCGAGCTTGTGCAGTGCTCTAACCTGGTCTACTCGAAGAGGCGGACATTACTTGCACAAAAAATAGAAATGCATAGCGACTAATCACAAAAACTTCACTAATTAAGTTTTTAACTAATTACCTGATGGCCCATATTGCAATTTGCAAATTGTAGCCGTAAAGTTGGCAAGGCGAATCCACTTGGAAATAATTCTCAGGGTGACACCAGTTGGAGATATCAATTCCCGAACTTTGCGTTGAAATGCATGCGTTCCAGTTAATTTTGTGCTTCAACGCATAAAGCGACGTTTTTAAAGAAATTAACTGGAACGCCAATGCATCTCCTGAAACACCCTGTATATTAGCTGAACACAACGCTGTTTTTGCTCGCCACAATGATGATTTTGGCCATTTCACTGGCATGCAGCACCGCATTGACCTACTACCCGACACTTTGCCATACAGTCGAAGCCCCTACCGGTACGCTGCAGAAGACAGGCAGTTCCTGCAAACAGGTCAAGAAGTTGCTCTGCCAAGGTTCGATCAGTGAGCATGGCTTACTGCGATTCAACGGCTCACCAAACAGCCTACGGCAACGCGGCCTACGGCCCCACGTCATACGGCACACTGGCATATGGCCGGACGGCGTATGGTCAGACGGCGTACGGCTTGACGACGTCCAGCACAGAGACGATTATCCTTAAAAACGGAGCTCCGCCGCGTTCGCAACTGTGGTGTGTGCCACCATAATCTTCTTGATACTGGTCAGCGCACTGATCACGATATTCGCCATGGGCTACGGTTTCATGTGACGACCGACACCGTGGAACCCAAGGTCATTTTTCGAAGTGGTGACGTTGACATGAGGGTGTTGTCACCCAACACTCCGACGACGCCGGTGGCAGCCACCAAGAAAACGACCACGACGACCACCACGCAGATAACTGAGACCCCTATTGCATCAACGGCCGCACCCTCGGAAATGATGGACTACCAGCCTTTGTTGTGCCTCAACTCTACGCAAATGTTCCCGCCGGACGGCCTGTGCGATTTCATCTTCTTAGACTCGTTGTACAAGCTGGGCCGCAACTCGTTTGTTGCACCCTATCTTTTCGAGCCCGATTTGCTTATCTTCATCGACGCCGCGAAGCTGCACCAGATCACGGCGTTCGGCATCGGCATCACCTTCGATGCTGCATATCACCAGGAGTTCTTCCTGAATCAGAGTGCTGCGGATTTAAAGCCGCTGCAGCCGTTCTGGGCTAACTCTGTCTACCATTTCGGTGGCCTGAACACAGCCACCGTGAGCCCGAGGGAAATGGACGTAATACCTGCCCTGGGATGCATCAAGTTCCTGTGTGACCATTAAGGACAGTGTACTGACCACGGGACTTGGTCAATCAGACTGGGGTGGGGTGTGAACGCCTGCATATGTTAGTGCCCGTATTAGCTTAATTGATTGTAAAAGAGGCGCCACCTCCGGCGCCTCTTTTACGCCCGCATGACACCAGGCCCAAGCGAGGCCGGGCTCCTACGCTCTCTCTCTTGTTCCCGCCGCCGACGCGGGCGGTCACGTTTCAGTTGAGTGATGAAGTAAACGCGTTCTATTCAAGAAGTTATCTTGTCTCGAGTTGCCATGCCATGCTAACGCCCGTAGCCTTCACGTCCAGCCCTCACATCAGAGCAAGTGACGACGAAATTAAGATGGCGGTTCGCAAGCACCTGCAGTTCGGAGCTGTACGCAAGGTTTTTGTGCTGCAGAAGAAACCAGGCGGCCGAAGAATCGGTGGCAGACTACGTTGCTGCTCGGCGAAGGCTAGCCGAAGAGTGGTTTTGGTGACAAGCAGTTACCGCTGGACGTGATGATGCCGGATCGTTTATTATGCGGCATCAAGAACGAAGCAGTCCAGCAGCGGCTTCTCGCAGAGCACAACTTTACGTTCCAAGGGGCGTACGACATGGCCGTGATAGCAGAAGCTACGGCAAAACAGCAGCGAGACATACGCAACCAGAGACGAGACAAAAGACAGTCAGGGGCTAATACAAACAACTCGCAGGAAACAAGACACCGCGGTGGACGATTGCAGTTGCCACTGCTACAACGGTAAGCACGCTCCGCATGTATGCAGTCTTAGAAAGGTGGCATGTTTTAAGTGCAAGAACGTTTTACACATAGCAAAAGCCTGTCATTCAAAAGACGAAGGTAGAACTTCTCAAAAGAAGGCTCTACATGAACAGAAGAGGAAAGCATGTAAGAGCAAGGGTGCCTACAAAATGAGCGAATTATTTACTCTCTGCGAAGTGAATGAGCATGAACAAAAGTTTATGGTAGAAGTACAGATTCACGGGCAAGATGTCCCGATGGAGATCGATTCCGGAGCATCGTGCTCAATTGTGAGTGAAGAGACGTTTCGATTAATCGAGGGAAAGCAAAATAAAATACCCCTTAAAGAATCAAGCGTAACGCTCGTAACCTGGTCAAAGGAAGCACTGACTGTGGTGGGTCACGCAAGCGTTGTGGTGGAATTCAAGGGACGGAAGGTAAAGCTGTCTTGAAGTGGTGAAGGTAGTGAAGAGGCCAGGTAACAGTTTGCTTGGGCGGGACTGGTTTTGGCCGTTGGGCATTGGGTTGCATGGAATTCAGCAAATGAAGGAGGACGAAGTTACTTCACGATTTTCCGAGGTGCTTCGTAGTGACCTTCCGCCGTCGCTTTAATGGACCGCCAGTTCACACCGAATTGAAAGACGACGCGAAACCGGCGTTCCTCAAGAGTGGTTCAGTTCCACCTGCACTGAAAGACGACATGACCAAAGAAGTGGACCGCTTGTTGCAACAGGGAGTCTGGGAACCAGTCGACTACTCCAAATGGGCAACGTCACTGGTAGTGGTAAGTAAAAAGGACAGAACCTTACGTCTCTGCGGTGACTACCATAGCAAGGTAACCAAGACAGTTAATACAAGCGGGTATCGTTTGCCCACTACCGTGGAAATACTCTCGACCCTTGGATCAAGCAAGATATTTACCGAGAGAGAAAGAAAGAGAAAGAAAGACAAGGAGGTTAGCCAGTGTAAATACCGGCTGCCTCAAGCTTATCAACAGCTTAGTCTGGATGATGTGTCGGCGGAGGTGCTCACTGTTAACACCATAAAGGGGCTGCATAAGGTCAGGCGGCTGCCGTTTGGAATTTTAGTCGCGCCATGGGTGTTTCAACGAGTCATCGAAATGTTGATGGCAGGAATTCCTGGCGTTAAAGCTAACCTTGGTGGTATCCCGATGTCTGGACGTAACGCGGAAGAGCACGCAGAAAGACAGGAGACTGTGGTGTCGTGTTTGCAAAGGGCACAGTAAGAGTCAACAAGGACAGGTGCGGTTTCAACCAGACGAGCATTGAATTCTTGGGACACAGGATTGATGACACGGATGCACCTCTCCCGAAGCAAGACTGACGCCATGCAGCAAGCGCCAACGCCTACTAGCAAGAAGGAGCTGCAAGCCTTTTTGGGGCAACTGAACTTCTACAGCAGTTTCCTCAAGGGCAGAACTGAAGCGGCGGAACCTCTAGCGGACCCTGAGCACCAAACGTTTGACAGACTGAAGAGGCTATTTAGCTCCGATGCCATACTCCTTCCCAATAACCCCAAGCGTCTCTTGATGCTGTGCTGTGATGGATCCCCAGTGGCGGGGCTGACCCAAGGGTAGCTGACGCGAGGGAGCAGCCCATAGCTTATGCTTCACGAGCTCTTGTTGCAAGTGAGCGTAACTACGCCCAAATTGACAAAGAGGGTTTAGTCGTCGTCTTCGGTGTAAAAAGGTTTCATCGGTACCTCGCTGAGCGAGAATTCACGGTGACAACAGATAACAAACCACTTTTGGGTTTGTTTACCACGGAAAAGCGAGTGCCGGAAGTACTGTCGCCTAGAATGCTTCGGTGAATTATGTTGTCTGCTTATAATTATCGCACCCAGTACCGGCGAGGCGAACACAACTCCAACGCCGATGCATTCAGTCGCCTGCCAGCCCTCCGGGACGACGACGAACCACAGCCGCCGGGAGATGTGCTTCTGCTGGAAGCTGTCGAGTGTGCACCGTTACAGGCAGCGGACATTGTCAAGCTGATCAAGAAAGACAGCGTCTTCGCCACGGTAAAGGACTGGATCCACAGTAGCTGGTCGTCGGTACAACTACACAGCACATTTGAGCCTTACGAGGTGTCGAATACTCAGTTGTAGCACCGGGATTGGAAATCACGTGGTCATTCCCGAAGCCGCACGAGAACGAGTGCTCCATCTTCTGCATGCAAATCACCCGGGGATGAGCGCCATGAAAGCAGCAGCTAGCGGGCTCATGTGGTGGCCACAAATGGACCACAAAATGGGAGAGAATGTACGGTACTGCTAGTATGTCTGAGTAACCGGCAAAGCGACCCCAAGGCTCCCGTTCATTTTTGGATCAAGCCAGACCAACCTTGGAGTCGTCTGCACATTGCTTCCGCAGGCCCAGTCAAGGGAGGTGTATTCCAAGTACATCGGAGACTTCGTCATTCTTCCTGAATGTTCAAAGGACCTTATGCACGGCATGGATTTCCTTCATGCGAACGGTGCCATCATCGACCTGCAAGAGTCTATAGTCAGCTTCGCTACTACGCAAGCCATAGCGAACAGTAATGACAACAACCGGGACATCACGCTTCGCGTAGCCGACGATCACGTCAAATTGCCACCCAAGAGCAGCGTGCTTACCGTTGTCCGATGCGAAATGGAGGACAACGCCGACGGAATTGCTGAGGCAAACATTCCCTTGCTTCTTGAACGCAACATTTGCATAGCTAGAAGTATTCTTCTGGTGTGAAACAAATGTTGAATCGTTTTGCTAACAAACTTTAGCAACGACAATCGCCTTTCTTCGCGAAATCATTGATGTTACTGACATTGGTACATTGTAAATCGCATCGTCTCAACAATATGATTTACCCAGCGTAAAAGAACGGATTCACGTTAACGATGCTCTGCCAGACCATCAGAAAGACCGTCTACTGAGTCTCGTGAAAGAGCTTTTCGACATTTTTTTCAACGTCGTCCATTGTACGGCACACGTCCATCACAAAGCACCGCATTATTATGGATGAGTCAGCACGTCATTTTCTCCAGCATGCTTACAGAGTGTCTCCAGTGGAAAGGGAAGCGATCAAGCAGCAGGTGAAAGAGATGCTCCAAGACGACGTGATCCAGCCGTCCACAAGCCCGTGGACCTCACCTGTATTGCTAGTAACAAAGAAAGACAACACGCTATGCTTCTTTGTAGATTACAGAAAGTTGAACCGTGTCACCAAATGATCCATTGCCACGAATCAACGACGCATTGGATCGTCTACAACATCCAAAGTTTTTTTCTTCCTTGGATCTTAAATCTGGGTATTGGCAAATCGAAGTTGATGGACAGGATCGTGAAAAAACAGCGTTTCTGACATCTGACGTGCTTTATGAGTTCAAAGTTCTCCCCTTCGGATGGATGGATGGATGGATGCTATGAGCGTCCTCTTTGAAACGGGGTGGAGGGTTGCTTCATCAAGCTCTTGTTCTTATTTCGCCTAATGTCCCATCTTTATTTTTGAGAAACACACAAATACAAAGAATTTCAGGCACCAACCTTTTTGAACCATTACTGGGAACTCTGTTTCTGTACGTCTCCGTTGTTTGTGGTCTCCCTACTTTTCTCCCACCAAACCTCCAACCACCTCATACTAATCTCTACAGCTGACATGTTTACTTTGCCCGTGCTATCCCCGAACCCAAGGACTTCAAGGAGGTCGGAGGAGCCTAGACTTGCAGCTGGGTAGATTTCTTCACATTCCAATAAAACATGTTCCACCGTTTCTCTAGCCTTACCACAGCAAGCACATGCGGCTTCGTCCTTGGGGTACTTCGCTTTATAACTGCGCGTTCTAAGGCATCCGGATCTCGCTTCGAAAATTAAGGAGCTTCCCCTTGAGTTATCATAAATTGTTTCTTTCCTGATTTGCCTTTTTTCTTTGAGGTAGTTAGCCATAGAAGATTTCTTTTCCATTGCCGCCACCCATAACCTTGTCTCAGCCTCTCTCACTTTGCGTTTGATGTTCTTTGTTGCCATGTTGCTGGCCATACCGGTCGCATATTTGCTGGTAAGCTTCCTAGTTCTTTTGCTCCACTGTGAGTCAATGTTTTTTGCCTGTACAAATACCTGAATACTCTTGCACCCCATCTACTTTCTTCCATTCTCTTCAGTCGTTCTTCAAACACAATGTTACTCCGAGCCTCGCTTGCTTCAAAATTTGTCCAGCCCATGTCACCCTCCACAGTTTCATTAGTAGTCTTCCCGTGGGCGCCTAACGCGAGGCGTCCCACTGACCTTTGGTTGCCATCCAGTCCTGATTGTAGTCCTGACTTCAAGCAAACAAACGCATTTCCAAATGTAAGCCCTAGAACCATTACAACTTTCCACATGCTCCTGAGCACCTCGTACCTATTGTATCCCCATAGCGCCCTGTGTTTCATTATGGCCACATTTCTCTTCCCTTTTGCTGTTGTTGTTTTCTCCTGTGTCTTCAGATATCTATCGCCTTCGTTTATCCATATACGAAGATATTTGTATTCTTTTACCCGAGGCATTTCCTGGCCCTGAATCAAGACTGTCTGTTCACTGTTTTCATTGAATACCATAAAACCAGATTTTTAACGCTAAATTTTAATCCTAACTTCTCATATTTTTCAGATATCAGCCAGACGTTGCATATCACTTCGCATGTTAGCAAGCAACACACTGTCGTCCGCATAAAATAAACCTGGAAGCTGCTGCTCAACTGTTGTGCCCGCTTGTTTCTGTTTATATCGGGTTAAACCCGATATTGATTCCTTCTAGCGCTCTTTCCATCCTTACCACGTACATCATAAATAGCAGCATGGATAAAGGGCAGCCCTGTCTCAGTCCCTTGTTGATATCAACTTTATCCTCGCTCGTCATCTCTTCCCATTCAACGCAAACAGTATTTTCTCGGTAAATGTCCCTCAATAGCTGTATACAGTCGTTGCCTATACCTTCCCCTTCTAGAATATTCCACAAAATGCTGCGATCTACGTTGTCATACGCTCCGGTAATGTCAAGAAAAGTCACATATAGTGGTCTCCTTTCTTTTCTGGATAATTCAATACACTGAGGAAGGACAAATAAGTTATCATCGAGCCACCTACCGATTCTGAAACCATTCTGAAGTTCTCCGAATATGCCGTTATTCTCTGCCCATGCTTGCAGCTTCAATTTAATCGCCTGCATTGCTAACCTGCATATTACCGATGTAATGGTCAGCGGTCGATAAGAGTGAATTTTATCTTTTTCCCCCTTACCTTTACAAATGAATTTCATCCTACTTTGTCTCCAACTGTCTTGTATTCGCGTATGTTGTAAGCATTTTGCTACTGCTTTCAACAGAGCTTCCTTACTTTTTGGTCCTAGCTCATTAATCAGTCTAACGGGAACCTAGTCTAAACCTGTGGCTGTGCGCTTAGGAAATTTCTCTTGAGCTTTCTTCCAGTTGAAATTACTCAGCACCAACTCCTTTTATGTCTGGTTTTCGTTCATTCTCTTTCCTCAGAAACCACCTCAGAAACCACCTCGCTGGTCTCTGTGCCGCACCTGCCACCTTTCTGTGGATGATGGATACCGTGCTTGCTGAACTCAAATAGCAAACCTTCCTTGTATACTTGGACGATGTCGTCGAGTTCTCGAGCACGTTTGACGAACATCTTGCACGACTCGAGAGCGTCCTCGCTACGATCCATACTCCCGACCCCATCATCAAGCCTGAAAATTGTTATGTCAGGTTCCCAGAGCTGGCTATATCGTTGGTCCTAAAGGCGTCCGACGAGACCTCGACAAGTTAGCTACCGTTGCCAAGTTTTCACCCCCCGCAGTCAAGAAGGCTGACCAAGGCTTCCTTGGTTTGTGTGCATATTATAGGCGCTTCGTCGCGGGATTCTCGAGAATTGCTGAGCCTCTGGCTTACACGCGACGATGTGCCTTTCATTTGGGCGAAAGAGCAACAGCAGTCGTTGAATGAATTGCCGCCAGCGTTTGCAAGCTGCCTCAATACTCGCTTATTTCGACGATGACACTGACACAAAAATTTATACTGACACCAGCAATGCGGGTCTCTGCGCAGTTCTTGTCCGCGCCATTGCTTATGCGAGCCGCAGTCTCACCAAGACGGAGAAAAACTACTCAACCACTGAAAAAGAATGCTTAGTGGTTGTGTGGGCAATTAGCAAATTCCGACCCTACTTCTACGGTAGACCCTTTAGGGCTGTCAGCGATCACCACGCCCTGTGCTGGCTTGCCAACCTCGAGGATCCTTCAGGCAGACTAGCCCGTTGGAGCCTGCGCTTACAAGAATACGACATTACCGTTGTCTACCAATCTGGAAAGAATCACGGCGACGCTGACTGTTTGTCACGCGCACCAGTCCCTACGACATCATGGGACCCTGACCATGATTTACTATTTGTCGGTGTTGTCGATGCCGTAAAGATGGCTGAGCACCAGTGCGCTGACCCTGAGCTACCGCTGCTGATCGAGCACCTTGAAGGAGGTGAAACTGTTTTACCTCGCTCGCTCGTGCGCGGCTTATCCGTCATACTGTTTGCACAGCAACATCCTTTACAGGAAAAACTGCGGAAGTGATCCAAATAGGTACTATCGACCAAAAAGTTTACGGACCAAGAGATTTAACAAAAATCTGAATATCTCCGCAGCCTCAATGCGCAGCCTGGTATTCTCATTTCCAGCCTGTACAGGTATATGCGAACAACATTGTGATGTACGGTTTTACTGGCTACTTTTAAAGGCTACTCTAATATTTAGCATTTTCTGAGATACCGTGGTCCGTAAGCTTTTTTGGTTGATAGTACCGCCTTATATATCGTGCCGTCGGCGCTGCGGCAAGACATTTTGAAAGCCTGCGATGATGAGCCAAGCGCGGGACACCTGGGATTCGCTAAAACATTAGACAGTTTTAGTATTGCGGAAATGGCACCACGCTAAGCGCAGAAATATTGCGGGGTAGAACTGCGCATGCTGAGAAGGCTATTTCAGTTTTGCGCGTAGCGTGCGTCCGCTATTTTTCGAATTTAGTGGAGACGCTCAACGCTCGCCAAGTTTTTAGCGTTGCAAACATGGCGGCACCCTCGGAGTTGACAGCTACCCGCTTCGCAGAAATCTGCTCGTCCTGCGGACTTGTAGGACTTGTTGATATACAAATAAATGGTGCAGCTGGTTTTCGCTTCGGGTATTCTTGCTTTGGTAACGGTCTACGGACGATAAGACAGCGTTGTTTTTGCTGTCGATTAAGCACACTCCACCCGCACAGCGAAAGCGGAACTCTGCCTGTAAACACTCGTCATACTGAGGCAAGAAATCTTACAATTATTGCTGCCCGATTTATTTTCTTAATAATTGTTTACGTGCTTCAATTTTTTGAACTTACTAACAGCGTCCGATCTGTCTCAAAGTTGTTACCGATTAATTTCCGTGCCCGAGCGCTTGACCATGCAGACCCTTTCCAAGGATTGGCGTGGATTCAAACGGCTAGTTTGGTTGTCGAGCTGCTCAGTTTGCTGCATTGAATACTCCCAGCTAGATGGTGCGGCGAAGTGTTTTGCGCTTAGCAGCGCATCGTTGTCTTACGCTATACTAAAACTCTATCGAACAGCGTTCCTCAAAGATTTAGCGTGCGTAACACGGTAACGCTAACGCAAGCATTTTCCGCAATACTAAAGCTCTATATTTGCAAGGATACGACAGAAGTATTAATTTTTAACAGCGGAGCTGCTTATGCCGAGCGTCGCCGTCAACACAAAATGTGGGCCGATCCTCGCGGCAGTGCAGAAATGGTTCAAACCCCTGTAAACTAGGGAAGCTGAGCCTCGCTAAGTCTAGCTAAGGATGGTTGGGACTACTTAAGCTTAGGTAGTCACGGATAGCCAATCGATAGCCAACGAATTGATAATTGATCAATAATCAATAAATTCCGGGAAATACTGGGGATGACTTGGTAGTGCTTAGCCTGGCCCAAATACGTGGCTAGTACCTTGCGATAGCTAATCAATAGTTAATCGATAATCTATCAGTAATCAATAAAGTCCGGAAAATGCTGTGGATGACTTGGTAGTGATAGCCAGGTGCCCATCAGTTGCGCTCTCTCTTTAGTATTGCGCCTCCAGTGCAAGCTACGCTAGTTTTTTTCTTCTGTGCAACGGTACGTGAAGACCTGCCGCGATTGTCAGGGCCGCACGAAACCGCCCGTTAAACGGGCTGGCTTTCGAGGATGGTGTGGCGAAGTGTTTTGCGCTTAGCGGCGCATCGTTGTCTTATTCTATAATAAAACTATATCGCTTGAAGAGGGTCCACTCTTCAAGAACCATTACAACAAATAGGAATGGATCTACTTAGTCCATTCCCAGTGACCTCCTCGCGCAACAGATGGATAGTCGTCGTTACCCACTACTTAACCCGATGCGCCGAAACGGAAGCTATCAAACTCGTATGAAGTGGCCACGTGCTTTATCCGCCACATCGTTCTACGACACGGTACACCATCTGTCCTCATCACCGATCGCAGTACAGCATTTACAGCCTAACTTATGCTGGACCTTCTGCATTTGTTCCATTTGTTGGAACAGCTGACGCATAGCTCTCACCGCAAGAGCAGTGCGTATCATCCTCAAACAAATGGATTAACGGAACGACTCAACAGAATGCTGGCTGATATGCTCTCCATGTATGTCGACGTGCAGCACAAGACGTGGGACGAGATTTTGCTATATGGGAAATGCACCCATAACAATGCTGTACCACACAGTTTACGCTGTTCGAACAGGAGCGCCACGTCACGTCAACACTTGAAGCCATGCTACCGGTGGCTGATAATAGTCCCACCAGCGAACACGTGTTCGTACCAAGAGCCCAAGAAGCACGCCAGCTTGTTCGGCTTCGTATCCGGAGCCAACAGCGTACCGACACTCTTCGATGCAACCAGGGCCGACGCGACATCCCTTACAATACCGGCGACTGCGTGTGGGCTTGGACGCCCATCTGGCGCCGTGGACTATCGGAAAAGTTGCTCCGCTAGTGTTTTGGTCCCTACAAGGTTGCACGCCACCTCAGTGGCGTAACCTACGAAGTCATCCCCTGCAGTTCTGACCACGGTTCGCTCCGTCGTCGTCCTCGCGTTGAAGTTGTTCATGTAGTGCGCAATATAGCACGCCGCCTGTCTATAATTCACTGCAAATAAAATGATTTCTCTGTGTAACTGACGGCTCTTTAGTACTAATATTTATGCCTCGAAAACCACACAAACATGTTTCGCGCTCCAACAACACCGAATGGGGTTCGCTTTACGTCAACGTTACGTTTCTGGCAGTGGCAGCGGAGAGGCATGCACACTGTCTAAACCTGCTACGACCTTCTTGCAGATGCTGCCTGATCAACTGTTTCGGAGCCGGAACTGCTGCGCAGCCTCAGAAGACCTACGGGAGATTGCTCGTCTACGTCAACAACCACATGATTGCCGCTGCGACGGAAGCGCCGAGGAAGCCAAGGCATAAAAAGGCGTCCCCACAAGCTTGCCGTCATTCTGGCAGTGCCAGCGGAGAGGCATGCACGCTGTCTAAACCTGCTACGAAGTTCTTGCAGGTTGGTTGTTTATATTTTACTGTTTTATGTAACAAAACACTCATGTTGGCCTACTCCGCCGCTGCTGCTGTCACGCTGGTTCTTTGATGTTGAAGTGCTCTTAGCCGTTGCCCTTCCCAGATTGTTTTTCTGTGTACAGATAGCTGTGCTCTTAAATTGCCATGAGCGAACTCGGCGATGAAACGTGTGCGAAATACGCGGAAGATATATCAACTTATTCTCAGCACATGACGTGCTGTGCATGTTCGGGGCTTTTCCATTTGGGCTCTTGCTCTGGAGTCTCAGAGAAATCTTTTAAGTCGAAAGGCGAAGATTACAAGAAATCTTGGAAGCGCCCACAATGCTGAAAGGCCGAATCAAATGCACAATGTCTCAAGGATGCTGATGATACTTCTGTCGCTGCTCTGCTTCTCGAGATGAATAGAAAGCTTGACGAGCTACTACCTCTGAAAAAGATGGTTCACGACCTGGAAGCATCGGTCAAACTCATGTCTGACAAATACGACGTCGTGCTTGCTGATGTAGTTAGGCATGATGGCGAGATTAATTTTGCCGACAAGGTTTCAAAGCTCGAAAAAACGGGTGGCTCAGCCGCCGAACTGGAGCGCACTGCTTCTTCTGTAAATGATCTCGAGTATATGAGCAGAAAGCTGAACCTCGAAGTTCATGCGGTTAGGCATGTTAGAGATGAATGCCTGCTTACCGAAATGAATGCTATCGCTTCCAAGCTCGATATAGACATGCTGAACGATCGGTCGATATCTGCAATCCACAGGTTGCCAGCTAGGGCGGATAAAATTCCTGGTATCATCATACGTTTTGCGAACCAAATGGTCCGAGATAATTGGTTAGAAAAAAACATTATTCCCTACAGTTTAATCTGGCCTATACGTGATGGAAAACTTGACAACATATAACAGGGTTCTACTTAAGAAGGCTAAGGAATGGGCGAAAGCAAACAATTTTCGTTTTGTCTGGCACCGCGGTGGAAAGATCCTTATTAGGAAGGAAGAAGGTAATACGGCTCATGTGGTAAAGAATGCAGCTGACCTTAACAATTTGAAATGATGAGTCAACCTGCCTGTCATCAGTTCACCATGTCTAGTGCAGATTGGGTATCTCCCACAGAGTTTCTAATTACACCGGTTCGGAACACAGTCTATCTCCTAAATGTTTTCACTTAAACTGTCAATATGTTCGAAGCAAACATAATGAGCTAGATGTGTTCTTTAGCAGCCTTAATTTTCAGTTTGACTTCATTATGTTATCTGAAACATGGTACAACCGTGGTTCACTTGTTTGGCATCTACCTGACTATCAATGTTTTAATCAATGCAGGACAACCTCTCGCAATGTTGGTCTTAGCTTACTTGTTCACGACAGTAATAATGTTGACTACATCGAAGAATTCTCATGCATCACCGATGATTACGAGGTCCTATCGTTTCTTTGTGGCAGAAGCGTTTACTCAGTATTTTATCGTCCACCAAGTGGTAATATCCAGAGTTTTTTCTGTTTCCTCGAAAACTTTTTTATGTATGTTTCCATGTATAAGTATGACTCATCTGGGGTGGCGACTTTAACATAGATATGTTAGCTGACACTCGCTTGACTCGGGAATTTCATATCTTGCTTCAGTCCCATGGATGCTCAAGTGTTATCTCCGTGCCAACGCGAGCAACCCATGGCGCGTCTACTTGCCTGGATCGTTTATAACTAATGTTTCTACAGTAATCACAAAGGCCGGCGTTCTTTCGTGCAGCCTGAGTGACCACATGCCCATTTTTTTCTGTCTTAAACGACACACAAAAAAGAAAACACAGCGTCTTTCACTCAGACAACTGATTAAACCAAATCGCCTTGAATCTTTTCGCCCTCGGGTCCAGTTACTCAACTGGAGCGATGTATACGTCACACGGTGTGCCGAATCAGCGTATGAGGAATTTCTGTGGATTTTCAGCACGTGTTACCAAGAAAACTTTCCTCTGCGAACGAAACGCAAACGATCTTCGCATATTCGTAAACCAAGGATCACAGATGACCTGTTTCGCAAAATAAAGTTCAAGAACATGCTCTTGAATAAGTTTGTTAAGTAGCGTAATATAACTGATCTGCACATATTTAAACGCTACAGTAATAAGCTAACAAATGAGCCTCGGAAAGCTAAAACCTCCTATGAATATGAATATTTCATGTCTTGTCAAAACGATAGTCACAAAACTTGAAAAAAAATAAACAGTATACTGAATCGTGCATCGTCCTCATATGCAAGTATTGAGATTTTGAGAGACGGAATTAGTAACGAAGTACTACCCGATTGTTTTAATAATTATTGTATCAGTGCAGCTGCCATATGTGTAGATAAACATGCCGACCACTATATTCAGGTCCGATGCTCCGATAGCATTTTCTTATATCCCACTACTGATCCTGAGTTAATTCAATTATTTTCAGAGTTACGTAATACAACATCGTGTGACGTTGACGGCATACAGATTACACCTGTAAACACGTCTTTGAAACTATCGCATCTGTTTTGGTATACGTTTACAATCTCTGTCTGGTATCTGGGGTATTTCCTGCAAAAATGCAGATCGCTAATGTAATCGCACTGTTTAAAAAGGGTAATAAAGCTGAAATATCTAATTACAGACCTATCTCTACACTTCCAACATTTTCAAGGGGACTTGAGAAAATAATATTTCGGCGTATCTCATATTTCTTAGAAAAACACAGCCTGCTAACAGACTGTCAGTATGCTTCCCGAAGTGGAAGGTCAACCCAGCTTGCCTTACTAGAGCAAAAGGAATTGATATTGAGAAACATTGAATTAAAGCAACCCACGCTCGGTATGCTAATCGACTTAAGTAAAGCGTTTGACTCTGTTGATCATGAACTTTGATTAAAGAAGCTAGAGTACTACGGTGTTCGCGGTATTACGCTAGATATAGTCAAATCTTATTTAAAGCAGCGGAGTCAACTTGTTGAAATTTATGGCATCTGCTCCCAAATCAAACAAGTTGGAGTTCCCCAAGGGAGCATACTAGGCCCCCTTTTTTTCAACGTCTATGTTAACGACCTTGTTCTCGTAGATAGTGAGCCATCGACGCAGACGATACTACGGTGCTTTTTTCGTCGAACAATATTGCAAGCTTAACTTCAACTGCAAATTCTGTCCTTAATAAAATACATAGATGGTCACAGGATAATGGCTTAAAAATTAATACTGACAAAACCAAAGCTATTTTATTTCAAGCCAAGAATAAATCCTTCAACTTAGTCAGACATTTTTATAGGCTCTTCAAAAATTGAGCTTGTCCGGTCTGCGAAAACGCTTGGTGTGTTTTTTGATAGCCGTATGTCATGGAATGATCACATAGACTTCCTTGCAGGTAAACTTGCCCAAGTAGATGGAATACTGTTCAGTTTAAAACCGCTACTATGCAAGTCAAACTTGTCTTATATAATGTTCTTTTTCTGAGTCACATACACTACTGCTGTCTGGTGTGGAGTATGCTTTTCAAATGTTACATCATCGCTTACCACGCTTGTTAAACACACTCATGCGCAATAACATAGATGTCATTTCTTGACCTGTTTCGCGTTTGTATGAGTTTTTCAGTGATATTTGATCATGATCAACTTTTTCACCGTTTTTGTTTGCTCATGTATAAAACTTATTTTTTCTGTTTGTGGTGTTTTTTTATATGTTGATTTTTTATGGCATAAGTTTAAGCCAACGTTGCATTGTATTCAAATGTATTTTTGCTGTCAGTCCTGAATTAGCGCCTGTGCCTGCCGCTGCTGCCCTCAGACTGGGTTTTAAGGCCCGTCTAGTTGCTGTGCGCAACTTTTTCCTTAAATCTCCTATAAATTGTACATTTATGGAAATAAAGGCAAATTTCAAATTTCAATTTCAACCGGCCTGCCGCGGTGGCTATGGTGTTGCGCTGCAAATCCCGATGTCGCGGGATCAAATCCCGGCAGCCGCATTTCGATGGGGGCGAAAGAAAAACGCCCGCTTCCCGTTCATTGGGGGCACGTTGAACATCCCCTGGTGGTAAAAATTACATTAGTGTTGAGGATTGGGCGATTTGGTGTCGCATTCTCAAACAGAGCGCTCTCTTCCTTCTTTTGGCCGGCTCGGCTGTTTCTTGATTGCCTTATTGCCCCGGACCAGTTCGAGGTCAAAATAATCCGTGTCCCCCATACTACAGCGTGCCTCATATTAAATCGTGAATTTGGTATGTAAAATCCCAGAATTCAATTCGTGGATGTCAACTTCAGTTGAGTCTGTCTGTTCTTCGTACAGCGAACCTTTATATGGGTAGGGTTCCATGTATGTTTCGCGTCTGTGCATGAAAAAAGTTGTCGCAGTTTCACCTGAAAGGCGAAGCATCAATTGCGATAGCAAATTTGTAGAGAGCTATACGGAGTAATGATAGCAGCTTTATCAGCTGTATAAACTTGGACATGCAGCAGCACCGGCAACACGCACAACTGATGTCGACGCCGTCGACGGTTTGCCCGCGTTCGCACAAAATGCGTGCGGCATTGGTGACTGTTGCCGGAGCCTTTGATATAAATAGGCACTTGGTGCCGCAGCTACACGTCGCTTCCCTTCCCTCCCCCCCCCCCCCCCCCAAGGCCTTTCACGCGTCGGAAGAAGGCGCGTTTGCTCGACATATATGGTGATTGTAAAGGAGGAAATACACGCCTGCTTCTGCAGCCCTTAAGTGAGCACGGTGCAGAACGCGCGTTTGTTCTCCGCCGTGCGTTCACTCCCCGTGAAAGCGCGCGTCCCTTGCGCCCTTTCACTCGCACATACAGCGTTCGGCGCGCGGCGACGATTTCATCTCCATTGACGTCATACGGAACCTCACGGTGACGCCGACGGGAGAAATCTGCTTTGGAGTGTCCATATAATTGCTATCGCAATAAAAACAAAAGATGACCGCGGGCCTACCCCGGAGATTGTGCAATACCGCGGGCCAACCCGCGGCGGAGGTGAAGCAGGTTTTGGCGTTGGCGTTCCAGTTACTTTCTTAACAAAACGTCGTTTTATGCATTGAAGCACAAAAGTAACTGGAGCGCCTATGCATTTCTCCACAAAGTCCAGTAATTATTATCTCGGTACTGGATTCATCCTGAGAATTGTTCCCAAGTGGATCCGCCTTGCGAACTCCACGGCTAGAATTTGTAAATTGTAATATGGGCCATAGGGCAATTAGTTGAAAACTTAATTAGTCGAATATGCATTAGATTTTTTGCGCATGTCCGCCTCTTCGAGTAGATCAGCTCATCAACTCGAATCTACCACAGGCTACCTTTAAAAAATTTTGAAAGTGTTCGCTGAAACACCCTGTATCTACACCATGCCACTTACGCAAGTTTTGAATCCTGTTCCCTGAGCACAAAAGCACGACGCGTTACCCAGACACCCAAATTTTTGGGAAAAGACTGACATGGAGATAAACATTTAGCTTCGACAAAGTACCCTAAGAATGCTGATGTCATACTCGTATGGCTGAGTACCCAAATGTGCCTAATATAGAAGGGAAGAAACAGTACCCCACTCCTTGCGGTTCCGTATGCGTATGCCGGTGACGGTGATGTCCTGCGCCAGATCCACCATCCACCAGGGGAACAGCTCATTCCAGTAGGAGTCTAGCGTATGGGCGAAGTAGGGTGGCTTCAAGCCATCCGTGTTGTGCGATCCATCGACCGCTTTGTCCGACGTGTACTGGATCCCGTACAGCTCGTACGTCGAACTCTGCTGCGTCTTCTTCTTGTACGCGTAGTTGGTACCCGTGCCGGTCTCTGTAAAGCAGACGAGACCCCATGCAATAGACGCTCAGCAGTATTTGTGGCTGCAACCTAGGTTTCGGCGTAGCTGCACGCTTGAAGCACTCAAATAGTTTAAATGGCTGCTTTCATGATTTTCTCAACAAAATTGCTAAATCATGATTTTCGGCACTACGAGGCTGCAACGCCTACAAAGCATCCCCGCTTCCTTGGAAGGACCACAGACGGCAGCGATTGTTGATTCATTGTCGCTTGAGCTGTTACCTGGTTGTCGACGTAATGAGGCGACACATAAGAGCTCGCTTTTCGACATAACAAACTGAAGCGAGAGGTTCCGGGGTGGATTCTATAAATTGTGTTTTGCTTCGTTGTGCGTCACTCATTACGCCATGACGGGTACTGCTTAAGGTAAATACGCCTCACATGAAGAGGGCACAGGACGTCTACAAGGTATGCACTGTGGTGTGCTTTTATAGATTTAGTCGGATGTTACATGTGTCAAAATTTTCATCTGATAGTGAGACAGGTTCCAGTGGGGGTCTCTGGCTTAGATTTTATCCTGGGGGGTTCTTTATAGTTTAACAAAAGCATCTTCGCATTTTGTCCCCACAGAAATGCGGCCGCCGGGACACGCATCGATCTCGCGATCTCAAGCTCAGCAGCGCAACACCCGAGCCACACGGCTACCGCTGCGGGTACGCGTGTGCTTTTTCGCGCATTGTGTTGTACCGAGGACACAAGGTTCAATATAAAAGGCACAAGATGGTCGGCAAACACTAAGCGTAATCAAATGAAAGCTATTGCAATTAATAAAACACTGCTAAAAATAACGCCACAAGATTTCTTATATTTCTTTTAGAGATGACGTATCTTTATTAGTGTTTCTACCTATTGATGCGCCTAATGTGCCCGTGACTGAAGCCATTCACCGTAGGCAAACATGTATTAGTCAAGCATCATATAGTGGTTTCTTTATACTGTGCATTTGCATTGTACATTTTGTATTAGCTTGTTTACCAGATAAAAAGGCGAAGTATCAATTGTGATAGCAAATTAGTAGAGAGCTATACGAAATAAGCATACTAGTTTTATCGGCTGTATAAACTTGGACACATTTGCTTGCTGACTAAATTAACAAGCATGGTGTCAGCGTGCACAAGCAAACATAAATAGATCACACCATATGACCGCCCACAACCGCTGTCAAAACGCTGGCGTGAGCAAGCGCAGCGGCAGCAGCAAGCGAATGTTCGTGTGGTCTATCGCTTCAACGGAAACTGAGTGGTGAAGCTATGAGCCGTCTGCAGATAGCTTTCAAGATACGGTGCTAGAGCACTGCACGGGCCCGGCCCGGGCCCGTTTTTACCTTGGGCTGCCTGCCCGAGCCCGACAAAAAGTTCTATGGCGGCGACGCGGCGGCATAAATCCGCTTGAAGTGTCGATATAATTGTTATCTCAATAAGAATTTACTTGAACGTAAGGCATAAATCTCATATGCGCTCGTGCAGATCTGGCGCAGCGCATGGCCACTGGAGAGGCACAGCGTGAATGATGCGGCTCTGCATTTCAAACAATAAATTAAGCAGAAAAGACACCCTATGGCTGTGTCTCCTACAAATGAACTTCATACACTCACCGTTGTACAGCGTGTCCTTGTAGCGGTTCTGAAAAAAAAACAAAAATGGATAATTCAGTCATATACCCTTTAATTAATGGCATTTAGGGCGCTGATTTTCTGCCCTGACTATCCAGCGGCACACGTAGATGAGAAGAATTGTGGATGCCTTCGGATCACTAGTCAGGAGTATCACGGTCAGAACCCGTCTGACCATGACTCTCAATGTTAATAGGATTACAGCGACACCGTGGAAAAATATCCCGTCGCCATCTAGCGCAACCACCAAGAAGCCTGGGCCTCCGAAATGCTGGGCGTACCGGTGCACTCAAACGGTGAAAACACGCAATGCGGCAAACAGTCTTTGTGACACGCTGCGCTATCTGGGGACCGCACCGTCCACGCGTGGCCTTCAAGACCTGCGAATGCTGAGAATAGATCTTCCCGTACGCCCAGTGACCGGTCTGGCGGTTGGTGTACAACTCTGCGCCTTAAGCACAGGTAGGGAGGAAACATACATCGATATCCGTCAAAAAGTGCCTGGGAGACCCTAAGAATGCACACGCATTAAAGCAATATTGTTCAATTAACTCATTCCAGCCGCATCGCATTAGGGCGCTGACTTTCCAGCTCGACCATAAGCCACGTTTACATGAATGCGACAGTGGCGCATCGCATTTCTAGCGCATAACATCCATGTAAACAGTGGTAATGCGCTTAGGCGCATCACATTAGTGCACGGGCGGGAGTCTACTCACGCATGTGGCGCTACCATCTCGGGAGTCATGTAAACGGCGTCGCATCACAAATGCGCTTGCAAATGTGCTTCTGTCGCATTCGTGTAAACGCGGCTATATAGCGGCTTAAATGGGTGGACGTGATAATAGATGCGTGGGCTTCGCTGGAGAGAAACATAATTCCAGAAGCCTCATTTGGTTCAAAACGAAACGCAAATTTACCAGTTTTATTCTATTTAGACCATAACGACGCCGGCTGATGCATAACCAAGTTTCTAACGTGAGTTGATGCGAAGGGTAGCGCGATAAATGAGTATTTATTATTGCAGCGTCGTCGATAAAGCACACTTGTGCACCCGAGTTCCTTATTAGCTACCAGCAAGAAGTGATATGCTCGGCCACAGCGGGTGTCGCTGCTCACGTGTTTTTCACTTACTTAAAGTTCAAGTGCAGAGCAATAAACTGCGCAGTATTCTTGTCGTTACTGTGTTGCGTCCTCTCAGTGGTGACGAGGATGGGATCGAGGCCACCCGAGTTTGACGAGACAATAAGCAGTTGGGATGCCTAACATGTTCGCCTGGAGGCTTACTTCGAAGGCAACGATATTAAGGACTCATCGAAGCGCCGGAAACTCTTGGTAGCATCGCACAGTGACAACGTAGTTCGAGTTCTTCAGGGACGATGCCCGTCAACGCCCGTGAACAGCTTAGAGTACGACGAAGTTGTGAAGGTGTTAGAAGAGCACTACAGCCCACAAGTGAACGAGACAGCGGCAAGTCACGCATTCTTCATACGGAAGAAAGAAGATGGCGAGACAGACTTTGTGACCGACTTACGACGTCTTGCGAAAGATTGCAACTTCGGCAGTTTTCTGGACAGAATGTTACGAGACTGGATCTGGGCCGACGACGCCAGGTGGTTCCTGCTAACGCAAAGGAAGCTGACTCAGCAGGAAGCTGAGGAATTCGCAATGTCTTCAGAAACCGTAACGTTAGTTCCATGACGAATGCAGACGGCGAGAAAGACGCTGGCAATGTGCTCTTCGTTCAACGGCGTCGTGGCAGCAGACGAAATACTGACAGCGGGTACGATAGACGAGACCAACGCCCTTCGTGCTGCGGCTCAAATCACACGGCACACGAATGCCAACATGCCGGGAAAGCGTACAGAAAATGCGGCACTAGAGGACACTTGGCGAGAATGTGCCAGCGCCGGCGCACCAACCGACAGGGATCATACGCGCTCAACGAACTTTCCGATAGGGAAGACAACGAGGAACAAATGCTTTTCGCCCTAATTACCCAGAACAATGCTGACCAAGCGAGGACGCGACCAATGGAACCCAACTTGGTCTGCGGCGGCAGCACACTACGGATGCTGATCGACACAGGGTCAACCGTCAACGTTATTCCTAAAAAACGTCTTTAAGAGGCACCGCCTAGGCTAGAAAAAACGCCACTTTGATTGGTCTGCTTCTTGGGGCCTCTGCCAGTGGTCGGCCGAGTCGCCATGAGTGTGGAGCACGGCAAGACGCAAGTGGACAGTTCGCTCGTGGTAGTCGACTGGGATGGTCCACTACTGTGTGGTAGAAACACAATTCACGCTTTCCGCGAAGCTGGCTTGTCACTGTTCGAAGAATAGGCTCTACCGGGCGTTCATGCGATGCAGTCTGAAGACGGCATAAAAGAGCTGCTTGATGAGTTCTCAGACTTGTTTGAAGACCGGCTGGGCTGTTGCAACGGTCCGCCAGTGAAACTGCACCAGAAAGAAGGTGCGATGTCACGGTTTTTGAGGGCTAGTTCGGTGCCGTTCCCGCATCACAAAGCCGTGTCCGCTGAAATTGACCGCCTCGTTCAGCAAGGCGTTCTGTCGCCGGTGAGTGTTTCCGAGTGGGCTGCGCCTGTTGTATCACTGGTGAAGAACAATGGGAACATCAGGCTGTGTGGCGATTTTAAACTCACCGTGAACCCCGCCACTCACCTGGAGCAGTACTCTTTACCAAAGGTGGATGAAATTTTCGCTGCGCTCTACGGGGCAGACTGGACTTGCGGAATGCTTATAACCAGCTCCCGCTTGACGAATACGCTAAAAAGATAACCGTCATCAACACGCACCAGGACTTATACTCGTAAAACCGATTAGCCTTCGGCATCTCGTTTGCTCCCGCACTGTTCCAACTGCGCATTGAGTCGTTATTGCGGGGCTTACCAAGAGTGCGCGTATACTTGGACGACATCATAATCGCCGAGAAACAGCGTCGACGCGTCGACAAGTGTTGCAGAGACTGCGGGACAGTGGCCTCCAGCTGAACAAAGCCAAATGTTGGTTCCGAGAGAAAGAAGTGCAGTTTCTGAGCACAAGATTATCGGCCTTCACCCGCTGCGTGACAACCTTGAAGCCACAACAGCTGCACCAAAAACCAGAGTCGGTGAGCCAAGGTCGTTTCTGGGGCTAATAACGTATTACTCAAAGTTTTTGCCTAATTTGGCTTCGACCCTGGCTCCGCTCTATCGATTGCTGGCGAAAGGCGAACGCTGGAACTGGAAAGACGAGCATGAAAGAGCTTTTGAGGACGCAAAGCGTGCCTTGTTAAAGGCCAATTTTCTGGTTCACTATGATCCGCAGAAGAAATTGCGGCTAGAGTGTGACGCTAAATCAGACGGTTTAGGCGCAGTATTATCTCACCGCATTGTGGGCGTGGACCATACGATAGCATTTCGTTCAAGAACGCTGACGTCAGCAGAACTCAATTATACGCACATAGAGAAAGAAGCGCTTGCCTTGGTATCCACAAACCCTTAGCGTCCACAAACCATACTGTCTGAAATGATTCACCATAAACAGGCTAGTCATGTAACCAATAGATAGCGCTCACACTTTCTAATGCCATATATATTTCTATTTTGCGCTATGTCGTCACGAATGTTACGATCCGAAATTATTCTATAAGAATTGAGTAGCGCAGTAGCATGTACATAGCACTCAGATTGTCCCCTCCTCTTTTTATTTCCGCATCACACTTAGAGTCCGCAATCCCTACTGTCTGAAATGATTCACCATACACAGACTAGTCATGTAAGCAATTGATAGTGCTCACACTTTCTAATGCCATATATATTTCCATTTTGCGCTACTTCGTCACGAATGTTATGATCTGAAATTATTCAGTATGAATTGACTAGCGCAGTAGCATGTGCATAGCACTCAGATTGTACCCTACTCTTTTTGTTTCCATATCACGCTTAGCGTCCACAAACCATATTATCTAAAATTATTCACCATAAACAGGCTAGTCATGTAACCAAGAGATAGCGCTCGCCCTGTCTAATGCCTTATGTATTTCTACTTTGTGATATGTCGCCATGAATGTTTTGATCTGAAATTATTCAGTATGAATTGACTAGGGCAGTAGCATGTTCATAGCACTCAGATTGTCCCCTCCTCTTTTTATTTGCATATCACGCTTAGAGTCCACAAACCCTATTGTCTAAATTGACTCACCATAAAGAGAGTAGTCATGCAACTATTAGCGCTGACCCGGTTTAATGCAATATGTATTTATACTTTGCGCTATGTCGCCATAAATGTTATGATCTGAAATTACTCAGTATGAATTGACTAGCGCAGTAGCATGTGCGTGGCACTCAGATTGTCCCCTCGTCTTTTTGTTTCGGTATCACGCTTAGAGGCCACAAAACCTATTGTCTGAAATGATTCACCATAAACAGGCTAGTCATGTAACCAATAGATATCGCTCACATTCTTTAATGCCATACATACTTCTACTTTACGCTATGTCGTCACGAATGTTATGATCTGAAATTATTCCGTATAAATTCACTTGCGCAGAAGCATGTACTTAGGACTCAGACTGTCCCCTCCTCTTTTTATTTCCATATCACGCTTAGAGGCCATAAACCCTATTGAATGAATTGATTCAAAATGAACAGACTAATATTAGCGCTCACCCTGTCTAATGCCATATCTATTCATCCTTTGCGCTATATCGCCACGAATGTTATGATCTGAAATTATACAATATGAATTGACAAGCGCAGTAGCATGTGCATGGCACTCAGATTGTCCCCTCCTCTTTTTATTTCCATATCACGCTTAGAGTCCACAAACCCTATTGTCAGAAATGATTCACCATAAACAGACAAGTTATGTAAACAATAAAAGTGCTGGCCCTGTCTAATGGCATATGTATTTCTAGTTTGCGCTTTGTCTCCTTGAATGCTATCATCTAGAATTATTCAATATGACTTGAGTAGCGCAGTAGCATGTGCATAGCACTCAGATTGTCCCCTCCTCTTTTTGTTTCGGTATCACGCTTAGAGGCCACAAACCCTATTGTCTGAAATGATTCACCATAAACAGGCTGGTCATGTAACCAATAGATATCGCTCACACTCTTTAATGCCATATACTTCTACTTTGCGCTATCTCGCCACGAATGTTATGATCTGAAATTATTCCGTATGAATTCATTGGCGCAGGAGCATGTACTTAGCACTCAGATTGTCCCCTCCTCTTTTTATTTCCACATCACGCTTAGAGTCCACAAACACTATTGTCTTAAATGATTCACCGTAAACAGACCAGTCATGCAACCAATAGATAGTGCTCGCCCTGTCTAATGCCATATGTATTTCTACTTTGTGATATGTCGCCACGAATGTTATGATCTGAAATTATTGAATATGAATTGACTAGGGCAGTAGCATGTGCATGGCACTCAGATTGTCCCCTCCTCTTTTTATTTCCACATCACGCTTAGAGTCCACAAATCTATTGTCTCAAATGATTCACCATAAACAGACTAGTGATGTAACCAATAAAATAGCTCACCCTGTCTAATGCCATCTGTGTTTCTAGTTTGCGCTCTGTCTCCTTGAATGTTATCATCTGTAATTATTCAATATGAATTGTGTAGCGCAGTAGCATGTGCATAGCACTCATATTGTCCCCTCCTCTTTTTATATCCATATCACGCTTAGAGTCCACAATCCGTATCGTGATAATTGATTCACCATAAAGAGACTAGTCATGCAAATAATAATAGCGCTCACCCGGTCAAATGCCATATGTATTTCTACATTGCGCTATGTCGCAACGAATGTTATGATCTGAAATTTGTCAGTATGAATTGACTAGCGCAGTAGCATGTGCATAGCACTCAGACTGTCCCCTACTCTTTTATTTTCATATCACGCTTAGAGTCCACAAATATATTGTCTGAAATGCTTCACCATAAACAGACTAGTCATGTAACAAATAAAAGTGCTCGCCCTGTCTAATGCCATATGTATTTCTGGTTTGCGCTTTGTCTCCTTGAGTGCTATCATCTGAAATTATTCAATATGACTTGAGTGGCGCAGTACCGTGTCCATAGCACTCAGATTGTCCCCTCCTCTTTTTATTTCCATATCACGCTTAGAGGCCACAAACCCTATTGTTTGAAATGATTCACCACAAACAGGCTAGTCATGTAACCAATAGATATTGCTCACACTCTTTAATGCGATATACTTCTACTTTGCGCTATCTCGTCACGAATGTTATGATCTGAAATTATTCCGTATGAATTCATTGGCGCAGGAGCATGTACTTAGCACTCAGATTGTCCCCTCCTCTTTTTATTTCCACATCACGCTTAGAGTCCACAAACACTATTGTCTTAAATGATTCACCGTAAACAGACCAGTCATGCAACCAATAGATAGTGATCGCCCTGTCTAATGCCTTATGTATTTCTACTTTGTGATATGTCGCCACGAATGTTATGATCTGAAATTATTCAATATCAATTGACTAGCGCAGTAGCATGTGCATGGCACTCAGATTGTCCCCTCCTCTATTTATTTCCACATCACGCTTAGAGTCCGCAAACCCTATCGTCTTATATGATTAACTGTAAACAGACCACTCATGCAACCAATAGATAGCGCTCACCCTGTCCAATACCATGTGTATTTCTACTTTGCGCTATGTCGCCATGAATGTTATGATCTGAAATTATTCAGTATGAATTGACTAGGGCAGTAGCATCTTCATAGCACTCAGATTGTCTCCTCCTCTTTTTATTTGCATATCACGCTTAGAGTCCACAAACCCTATTGTCTAAATTGACTCACCATAAAGAGAGTAGTCATGCAACTATAAGCGCTGGCCCGGTTTAATGCAATATGTATTTATACTTTGCGCTATGTCGCCATAAATGTTATGATCTGAAATTACTCAGTATGAATTGACTAGCGCAGTAGCATGTGCGTGGCACTCAGACTGTCCCCTCGTCTTTTTGTTTCGGTATCACGCTTAGAGGCCACAAAACCTATTGTCTGAAATGATTCACCATAAACAGGCTAGTCAAGTAACCAATAGATATCGCTCACATTCTTTAATGCCATACATACTTCTACTTTACGCTATGTCGTCACGAATGTTATGATCTGAAATTATTCCGTATAAATTCACTTGCGCAGAAGCATGTACTTAGGACTCAGACTGTCCCCTCCTCTTTTTATTTCCATATCACGCTTAGAGGCCATAAACCCTATTGAATGAATTGATTCACCATGAACAGACTAATATTAGCGCTCACCCTGTCTAATGCCATATCTATTGATCCTTTGCGCTATATTGCCACGAATGTTATCATCTAGAATTATTCAATATGACTTGAGTAGCGCAGTAGCATGTGCATAGCACTCAGATTGTCCCCTCCTCTTTTTATATCCATATCACGCTTAGAGGCCACAAACCCTATTGTCTGAATTGATTCACCATAAACAGGCTGGTCATGTAACCAATAGTAGCGCTCACCCTGTCTAATGCCATATGTATTTCTACTTTGCGCTATGTCGCACCGATTGTTATGATCTGAAATTTGTCAGTATGAATTGACTAGCGCAGTAGCATGTGCATAGCACTCAGATTGTCCCCTACTCTTTTATTTTCATATCACGCTTAGAGTCCACAAATCTATTGTCTGAAATGGTTCACCATAAACAGACAAGTTATGTAACCAATAAAAGTGCTCGCCCTGTGTAATGCCATATGTATTTCTAGTTTGCGCTTTGTCTCCTTGAATGCTATCATCTTAAATTATTCAATATGACTTGAGTAGCGCAGTAGCATGTGCATAGCACTCAGATTGTCCCCTCCTCTTTATATTTCCATATCACGCTTAGAGGCCACAAACCCTAGTGTCTGAAATGATTCACCATAAACAGGCTGGTCATGTAACCAATAGATATCGCGCACACTCTTTAATGCCATATACTTCTACTTTGCGCTATCTCGTCACGAATGTTATAATCTGAAATTATTCCATATGAATTCATTAGCGCAGGAGCATGTACTTAGCACTAAGATTGTCCTCTCCTCTTTTTTTTTCCACATCACGCTTAGAGTCCACAAACCCTATTGTCTGAATTGATTCCATATAAACAGACTAGTCATGTCCCCAATAAATAGTGCTCACCCTGTCTAATGCCATATGTATTCCTATTTTGCGCTATGTCGCCACGAATGTCATGATTTTAAATTATTCAATATGAATTGAGTAGCGCAGTAGCATCTGCATAGCACTCAGATTGTCCCCTCCTTTTTTATATCCATATCACGCTTAGAGGCCACAAACCCTATTGTCTGAAATGATTCACCGTAAACAGACCAGTCTTGCTACCAATAGATAGCGCTCACCCTGTCTAATGCCATATGTATTTCTACTTTGCGCTATGTCGCCACGAATGTTATGATCTGAAATTTGTCAGTATGAATTGACTAGCGCAATAGCTTGTGAATAACACACAGATTGTCCCCTCCTCTTTTTATTTCCATATCCCGCTTAGAGTCCTCAAACCCTATTGTCTGAAATGATTCACCGTAAACAGACCAGTCATGCTACCAATAGATAACGCTCACCCTGTCTAATGCCATATGTATTTCTACTTTGCGCTATGTCGCCACGAATGTTATGATCTGAAATTTGTCAGTATGAATTGACTAGCGCAATAGCTTGTGCATAACACACAGATTGTCCCCTCCTCTTTTTATTTCCATATCCCGCTTAGAGTCCTCAAACCCTATTGTCTGAAATGATTCACCGTAAACAGACCAGTCATGCTACCAATAGATAGCGCTCACCCTGTCTAATGCCATATGTATTTCTACTTTGCGCTATGTCGCCACGAATGTTATGATCTGAAATTTGTCAGTATGAATTGACTAGCGCAATAGCTTGTGCATAACACACAGATTGTCCCCTCCTCTTTTTATTTCCATATCCCGCTTAGAGTCCTCAAACCCTAGTGTCTGAAATGATTCACCATTAACAGGCTGGTCATGTAACGAATAAAAAAGCTCACCTTGTCTAATGAAATATGTATTTCTACTTTGCGCTATGTCGCAACGAATGTTATGATCTGATATTTGTCAGTATGAATTGACTAACAGAGTAGCATCTGCATAGCATTCAGATTGTCCCCTCCACTTTTTATTTCCATATCACGTTTAGAGACCACAAACCGGTTTGTCTGAATTGATTCACCATAAACAGACAAGTCATGTAACCAATAATAGCACTCACCCTGTATAATGTCATACGTATTTCTACTTTGCGCAATGTCGAAACGAATGTTATGATCTGAAATTATTCAGTAGGAATTGACTAGTGCAGGAGAACTTTATTAGCACTCAGATTGTCCTCTCCTCTCTTTATTTCCATATCACGCTTAGAGGCCACAAACCCTATTGTCAGAAATGATTCACCATAAACAGACTAGTCATGTAACCAATAAAAATGCTCACCGTGTCTAATGCCGTATGTATTTCTACTTTGCGCTATCTCGCAACGAATGTTATGATCTGAAATTTGTCAGTATGAATTGACTAGCACAGTAGCATGTGCACAACACTCAGATTGTCCCCTCCTCTTTTTATTTCGCTATCACGCTTACAGTCCACAAATCTATTGTCTGAAATGATTCACCATAAACAGACTAGTCATGTAACCAATAAAAATGCTCACCGTGTCTAATGCCGTATGTATTTCTATTTTGCGCTATCTCGCAACGAATGTTATGATCTGAAATTTGTCAGTATGAATTGACTAGCACAGTAGCGTGTGCACAACACTCAGATTGTCCCCTCCTCTTTTTATTTCGCTATCACGCTTACAGTCCACAAATCTATTGTCTGAAATGATTCACCATAAACAGACTACTCACGTAACCAATAAAAGTGCTCACCCTGTCTAATGCCATATATATTTCTACTTTGCGCTATGTCGTCACGAATGTTATGATTTGAAATTATTCAATATGAATTGAGTAGCGCAGTAGCATGTGCATAGCACTCAGATTGTCTCCTCGTTTTATTTCCATATCACGCTTAGAGTCCACAAAGCCTATTGTCTGAAATGATTCACCATAAAGAGACTAGTCATGCAACTAATAATTGCGCTGGCCCGGTCTAATGCCATATGTATTTCTAGTTTGCGCTATGTCTCCTTGAAATTTATGATCTGATATTATACAATATGAAATTAGAAGCGCAGAAGCATGTGCATAGCACTCAGATTGTTCCCTCCTCTTTTTGTTTCCATATCACGCTTAGCGCCCACAAACCCAATTGTCTGAAATGATTCACCATAAACAGACTAGTCATGCAACTAATAGTAGCGCTGACCCGGTCTAATGCCATATGTATTTCTACTTTGCGCTATGTCGCCACAAATGTTATGATCTGAAATTTGTCAGTAGGAAGTGACTAGCGCAGTAGCATGTGCATAGCCCTCAGATTGTCCCCCCCCCCCTCTTTTTACTTCCATATCACGCTTAGAGTCCACAATCCCTATCGTGTGAATTGATTCACCATAAACAGTCTAGTCATGTAACCAATAAAAGTGCTCGCCCTGTCTAATGCCATATATATTTCTAGTTTGAGCTATGTCTCCTTGAATGCTTTCATCTGAAATTATTCAATATGACTTGAGTAGCGCAGTAGCGTGTGCATACCACTCAGATTGTCCCCTTCTCTTTTTATTTCCACATCACGCTTAGAGTCCACAAACCCTATTGTCTTAAATGATTCACCGTAAGCGGACCAGCCATGCAACCAATAGATAGTGCTCGCCCTGTCTAATGCCATATGTATTTCTACTTTGTGATATGTCGCCACGAATGTTATTATCTGAAATATTTCAATATGAATTGACTTGCGGAGTAGCATGTGCATGGCACTCAGATTGTCCCCTCCTCTTTTATTTCCACATCACGCTTACAGTCCACAAACCCTATTGTCCTAAATGATTCACCGTAAGCGGACCAGTCATGCAACCAATAGAGAGTGCTCGCCCTGTCTAATGCCATATGTATTTCTACTTTGTGATATGTCGCCACGAATGTTATTAACTGAAATTATTCAGTATGAATTGACTAGGGCAGTAGCATGTTCATAGCACTCAGATTGTCTCCTCCTCTTTTTATTTGCATATCACGCTTAGAGTCCACAAACTCTATTGTCTAAATTGACTCACCATAAAGAGAGTAGTCATGCATCTATTAGCGCTGGCCCGGTTTAATGCAATATGTATTTATACTTTGCGCTATGTCGCCATAAATGTTATGATCTGAAATTACTCAGTATGAATTGACTAGCGCAGTAGCATGTGCGTGGCACTCAGATTGTCCCCTCGGCTTTTTGTTTCGGTATCACGCTTAGAGGCCACAAAACCTATTGTCTGAAATGATTCACCATAAACAGGCTAGTCATGTAACCAATAGATATCGCGCACACTCTTTAATGCCATATACTTCTACTTTGCGCTATCTCGTCACGAATGTTATAATCTGAAATTATTCCATATGAATTCATTAGCGCAGGAGCATGTACTTAGCACTAAGATTGTCCTCTCCTCTTTTTATTTCCACATCACGCTTAGAGTCCACAAACCCTATTGTCTTAAATGATTCACCGTAAACAGACTTATATTAGCGCTCACCCTGTCTAATGCCATATCTATTTTTCCATTACGCTATATCGCCACGAATGTTATGATCTGAAATTATACAAAATGAATTGAGTAGCGCAGTAGCATGTGCATAGCACTCAGATTGACCCCTCCTCTTTTTATTTCCACATCACGCTTAGAGTCCGCAAACCCTATCGTCTTATATGATTAACTGTAAACAGACCACTCATGCAACCAATAGATAGCGCTCACCCTGTCCAATACCATGTGTATTTCTACTTTGCGCTATGTCACCAAGAGTGTTATGATCTGAAATTATTCAGTATGAATTGCCTAGCGCAGTACCATATGCGTGGCACTCAGATTGTTCCCTCCTCTTTTTATTCCCAAATCACGCTTATAGTCCACAAAGCCTATTGTCAGAAATGATTGACCATAAACAGACTAGTCATGTAACGAATAAAAATGCTCACCTTGTCTAATGAAATATGTATTTCTACTTTCCGCTATGTCGCAACGAATGTTATGATCTGATATTTGTCAGTATGAATTGACTAACAGAGTAGCATCTGCATAGCACTCAGATTGTCCCCTCCACTTTTTATTTCCATATCACGTTTAGAGACCACAAACCGGTTTGTCTGAATTGATTCACCATAAACAGACAAGTCATGTAACCAATAATAGCACTCACCCTGTATAATATCATATGTATTTCTACTTTGCGCAATGTCGAAACGAATGTTATGATCTGAAATTATTCAGTAGGAATTGACTAGTGCAGGAGAACTTTATTAGCACTCAGATTGTCCTCTCCTCTCTTTATTTCCATATCACGCTTAGAGGCCACAAACCCTATTGTCTGAATTGCTTCACCATAAACAGACTAGTGATGTAACCAATAAAAGAGCTCGCCCTGTCTAATGCCATATATATTTCTAGTTTGCGCTATGTCTCCTTGAAATTTATGATCTGATATTATACAATATGAAATTAGAAGCGCAGTAGCATGTGCATAGCACTCAGATTGTTCCCTCCTCTTTTTGTTTCCATATCACGCTTAGCGTCCACAAACTCAATTGTCTGAAATGATTCACCATAAACAGACTAGTCATGCAACTAATAGTAGCGCTGACCCGGTCTAATGCCATATGTATTTCTACTTTGCGCTATGTCGCCACAAATGTTATGATCTGAAATTTGTCAGTAGGAAGTGGCTAGCGCAGTAGCATGTGCATAGCCCTCAGATTGCCCCCCCCCCTCTTTTTACTTCCATATCACGCTTAGAGTCCACAATCCCTATCGTGTGAATTGATTCACCATAAACAGTCTAGTCATGTAACCAATAAAAGTGCTCGCCCTGTCTAATGCCATATATATTTCTAGTTTGAGCTATGTCTCCTTCAATGCTTTCATCTGAAATTATTCAATATGACTTGAGTAGCGCAGTAGCGTGTGCATACCACTCAGATTGTCCCCTTCTCTTTTTATTTCCACATCACGCTTAGAGTCCACAAACCCTATTGTCTTAAATGATTCACCGTAAGCGGACCAGCCATGCAACCAATAGATAGTGCTCGCCCTGTCTAATGCCATATGTATTTCTACTTTGTGATATGTCGCCACGAATGTTATTATCTGAAATATTTCATTATGAATTGACTTGCGGAGTAGCATGTGCATGGCACTCAGATTGTCCCCTCCTCTTTTATTTCCACATCACGCTTAGAGTCCACAAACCCTATTGTCCTAAATGATTCACCGTAAGCGGACCAGTCATGCAACCAATAGAGAGTGCTCGCCCTGTCTAATGCCATATGTATTTCTACTTTGTGATATGTCGCCACGAATGTTATTATCTGAAATATTTCAATATGAATTGACTAGCGCAGTAGCATGTGCATGGTACTCAGATTGTCCCTTCCTCTTTTTGTTTCGATATCATGCTTACAGTCCACAAACCCTATTGTCTGAAATGATTCACCATAAACAGACTAGTCATGTAACGAATAAAAATGCTCACCTTGTCTAATGCCATATGTATTTCTACTTTGCGCTATGTCGCAACGAATGTTATGATCTGATATTTGTCAGTATGACTTGACTAGCAGAGTAGCATCTGCATAGCACTCAGATTGTCCCCTCCTCTGTTTATTTCCATATCACGCTTAGAAACCACAAACCGTGTTGTCTGAATTGATTCACCATAAACAGACTAGTCATGTAACCAATAATAGCACTCACCCTGTATAATGTCATACGTATTTCTACTTTGCGCTATGTCGAAACGAATGTTATGATCTGAAATTATTCAGTAGGAATTGACTAGTGCAGGAGAACTTTATTAGCACTCTGATTGTCCTCTCCTCTCTTTATTTCCATATCACGCTTAGAGGCCACAAACCATATTGTCTGAAATGATTCACCATAAACAGACTACTCATGTAACCAATAATAGCGCTCACCTTGTCTAATGCCATATGTATTTCTACTTTGTGATATGTCGCCACGAATGTTATGATCTGAAATCATTCAATATGAATTGACTAGCGCAGTAGCCTATGCATGGCACTCAGATTGTCCCCTCCTCTTTTTATTCCCAAATCACGCTTAGAGCGCACAAACCCTATTGTCAGAAATGATTCACCATAAACAGACTAGTGATGTACCCATAAAAATGCTCACCGTGTCTAATGCCGTATGTATTTCTACTTTGCGCTATCTCGCAATGAATGTTATGATCTGAAATTTGTCAGTATGAATTGACTAGCGCAATAGCTTGTGCATAACGCTGAGATTGTCCCCTCCTCTTTTTATTTCCATATCACGCTTAGAGTCCACAAATGTATTGTCTGAATTGCTTCACCATAAACAGACTAGTGATGTAACCAATTAAAGAGCTCACCCTGTCTAATGCCATATCTATTTCTAGTTTGCGCTATGTCTCCTTGAAAATTATGATCTGATATTATACAATATGAAATTAGAAGCGCAGTAGCATGTGCATAGTACTCAGATTGTTCCCTCCTCTTTTTGTTTCCATATCACGCTTAGCGTCCACAAACCCAATTGTCTGAAATGATTCACCATAAACAGACTAGTCATGCAACTAATAGTAGCGCTGACCCGGTCTAATGCCATATGTATTTCTACTTTGCGCTATGTCGCCACAAATGTTATGATCTGAAATTTGTCAGTAGGAATTGACTAGCGCAGTAGCATGTGCATAGCCCTCAGATTGTCCCCCCCCCCTCTTTTTACTTCCATATCACGCTTAGAGTCCACAATCCCTACCGTGTGAATTGATTCACCATACACAGACTACTCATGTAACCAATAAAAGTGCTCGCCCTGTCTAATGCCATATATATTTCTAGTTTGAGCTATGTCTCCTTGAATGCTTTCATCTGAAATTATTCAATATGACTTGAGTAGCGCAGTAGCGTGTGCATACCACTCAGATTGTCCCCTCCTCTTTTTATTTCCACATCACGCTTAGAGTCCACAAACCCTATTGTCTTAAATGATTCACCGTAAGCGGACCAGTCATGCAACCAATAGATAGTGCTCGCCCTGTCTAATGCCATATGTATTTCTACTTTGTGATATGTCGCCACGAATGTTATTATCTGAAATATTTCAATATGAATTGACTTGCGGAGTAGCTTGTGCATGGCACTCAGATTGTCCCCTCCTCTTTTTCTTTCGATATCACGCTTAGAGGCCACAATCCATATTGTCTGAAATAATTCACCATAAACAGACTATTCATCTAACCAATAGATAGCACTCAGCATGTCTAGTGCCATCTGTATTTCTACTTTGCGCTATGTCGCCACGAATGTTATGATCTGAAATTATTCAATATGAATTGAGTAGCGCAGTAGCATGTGCATGGTACTCAGATTGTCCCTTCCTCTTTTTGTTTCGATATCATGCTTAGAGTCCACAAACCCTATTGTCTGAAATGATTCACCATAAACAGACTAGTCATGTAACGAATAAAAATGCTCACCTTGTCTAATGCCATAAGTATTTCTACTTTGCGCTATGTCGCAACGAATGTTATGATCTGATATTTGTCAGTCTGAATTGACTAGCAGAGTAGCATCTGCAGAGCACTCAGATTGTCCCCTCCTCTGTTTATTTCCATATCACGCTTAGAAACCACAAACCGTGTTGTCTGAATTGATTCACCATAAACAGACTAGTCATGTAACCAATAATAGCACTCACCCTGTATAATGTCATATGTATTTCTACTTTGCGCTATGTCGAAACGAATGTTATGATCTTAAATTATTCAGTAGGAATTGACTAGTGCAGGAGAACTTTATTAGCACTCAGATTGTCCTCTCCTCTCTTTATTTCCATATCACGCTTAGAGGCAACAAACCATATTGTCTGAAATGATTCACCATAAACAGACTACTCATGTAACCAATAATAGCGCTCACCCTGTCTAATGCCATACGTATTTCTACTTTGTGATATGTCGCCACGAATGTTATGATCTGAAATCATTCAATATGAATTGACTAGCGCAGTAGCATATGCATGGCACTCAGATTGTCCCCTCCTCTTTTTATTCCCAAATCACGCTTAGAGTGCACAAACCCTATTGTCAGAAATGATTCACCATAAACAGACTAGTGATGTAACCAATAAAAGTGCTCACCGTGTCTAATGCCATATGTATTTCTACTTTGCGCTATGTCGCCACAAATGTTATGATCTGAAATTTGTCAGTAGGAATTGACTAGCGCAGTAGCATGTGCATAGCCCTCAGATTGTCCCCCCCTCTTTTTACTTCCATATCACGCTTAGAGACCACAATCCCTATCGTGTGAATTGATTCACCATAAACAGACTAGTCATGAAACCAATAAAAGTGCTCGCCCTGTCTAATGCCATACATATCTCTAGTTTGAGCTATGTCTCCTTGAATGCTATCATCTGAAATTATTCAATATGACTTGAGTAGCGCAGTAGCATGTGCATACCATTCAGATTGTCCCCTCCTTTTTTTATTTCAACATCACGCTTAGAGTCCACAAACCCTATTGTCTTAAATGATTCACCGTAAGCGGACCAATCATGCAACCAATAGATAGTGCTCGCCCTGTCTAATGCCATATGTATTTCTACTTTGTGATATGTCGCCATGAATGTTATTATCTGAAATATTTCAATATGAATTGACTTGCGGAGTAGCACGTGCATGGCACTCAGATTGTTTCCTTCTCTTTTTCTTTCGATATCACGCTTAGAGGCCACAATCCATATTGTCTGAAATAATTCACCATAAACAGACTAGTCATCTAACCAATAGATAGCACTCAGCATGTCTAATGCCATCTGTATTTCTACTTTGCGCTATGTCGCCAGGAATGTTATGATCTGAAATTATTCAATATGAATTGACTAGCGCAGTAGCATGTGCATAGCACTCAGATTGTCTCCTCCTCTTTTTATTTCCATATCACGCTTAGAGTCCACAAACCCTATTGTCTGAAATGATTCACCATAAACAGACTACTCATGTAACCAATAAACGTGCTCACCCTGTCTAATGCCATATATATTTCTACTTTGCGCTATGTCGTCACGAATGTGATGATTTGAATTTATTCAATATGAATTGAGTAGCACAGTGGCATGTGCATAGCACTCACATTGTCTCCTCCTCTTTTTATTTCCATTTCACGCTTACAGTCCACAAACACTATTGTCTGAACTGATTCACCATAAAGAGACTAGTCATGCAATCATGCAACTAATAATAGCACTGATCCGGTCTAATGCCAAATGTATTTCTACTTTGCGCTAGGTCACCACGAATGTTATAATCTGAAATTTGTCAGTATAATTGACTAGCGCAGTAGAATGTGCATAACACTCAGATTGTCCCCTCCTCTTTTTATTTCCATATCACGCTTAGAGGCCACAAACCCTATTGTCTGAAATGATTCACCATAAACAGGCTGGTCATGTAACCAATAGATAGTGCTCGCCCTGTCTAATGCCATATATATTTCTATTTTGCGCTATGACGTCACGAATGTTATGATCTTAAATTATTCAATATGAATTGAGTAGCGCAGTAACATGTGCATAGCACTCAGATTGTCCCCTCCTCTTTTTATTTCCATATCACGCTTAGAGTCCACAAACCCTATTGTCTGAGATGATTCACCATAAACGGACTAGTCATGTAACCAACAGATAGCGCTCACACTCTTTAATGCCATATATACTTCTACTTTACGGTATGTCGTCACGAATGTTATGATCTTAAATTATTCCGTATGATATCATTAGCGCAGGAGCGTGTACTTAGCACTCAGATTGTCGCCTCCTCTTTTTATTTGCATATCACGCTTAGAGGCCACAAACCCTATTGAATGAATTGATTCACCATGAACAGACTAATATTAGCGCTCACCCTGTCTAATGCCATATCTATTTATCCTTTGCGCTATATCGCTAAGAATGTTATGATCTGAAATTATACAATATGAATTGACTAGCGCAGTAGCATGTGCATAGCACCCAGATTGTCCCCTCCTCTTTTTATTTCTATATCACGCTTGAAATGATTCACCATAAACAGACTTGTCATGTAACCAACAGATAGCGCTCGCCCTATCTAATGCGATATGTATTTCTACTTTGTGATATGTCGCCACGAATGTTATGATCTGAAATTATTCAGTATGAATTCACTAGCGCAGTAGCATGTGCATAGCACTCAGATTGTTCCCTCCTCTTTTTATTTCCATTTCACGCTTAGAGTCCACAAACCCTATTGTCTGAACTGATTCACCATAAAGAGACTAGTCATGCAACTAATAATAGCACTGACCCGGTCTAATGCCATATGTATTTCTACTTTGCGCTAGGTCACCACGAATGTTATGATCTGAAATTTGTCAATATAATTGACTAGCGCAGTAGCATGTGCATAACACTCAGATTGTCCCCTCCTCTTTTTATTTCCATATCACGCTTAGAGGCCACAAACCCTATTTTCTGAAATGGTTCACCATAAGCAGACTAGTCATGTAACCAATAGATAGTGCTCGCCCTGTCTAATGCCATATGTATTTCTACTTTGCGCTATGTCGCCATGAATGTTACGATCTGAAATTATTCAATATCAATTGACTAGCGCAGTAGCATGTGCATAGCACTCAGATTGTCCCCTCCTCTTTTTATTTCCATTTCACGCTTAGAGTCCACAAACCCTATTGTCTGAACTGATTCACCATAAAGAGACTAGTCATGCAACTAATAATAGCACTGACCCTGTCTAATGCCATATGGATTTGTACTTTGCACTATGTCGCCACGAATGTTATGATCTGAAATTATCCAATATTATTTTAGTAGCGCAGTAGCATCCGCATGGCACTCAGATTGTCCCCTCCTCTTTTTATTTCCACATCACGCTTAGAGTTCACAAACCCTATTGTCTTAAATGATTCACCGTAAACAGACCAGTCATGCAACCAATAGATAGTGCTCGCCCTGTCTAATGCCATATGTATTTCTACTTTGTGATATGTCGCCACAAATGTTATGATCTGAAATTATTCAATATGAATTGACTAGCGCAGTAGCATGTGCATGGCACTCAGATTGTCCCCTCCACTTCTTGTTTCGGTATCACGCTTAGAGGCCACAAACCCTATTGTCTGAAATGATTCACCATAAACAGGCTAGTCATGTAACTAATAATTGCGTTGACCCGGTCTAATGCCATATGTATTTCTACTTTGCGCTATGTCGCAACAAATGTTATGATCTGATATTTGTCAGTATGAATTGACTAGCGCAATAGCTTGTGCATAACACTCAGATTTTCCCCTCCTCTTTTTATTTCCATATCACGCTTAGAGTCCTCAAACCCTATTGTCTGAAATGATTCACCATCAACAGACTAGTCATGTAACCAATAAAAGTGCTCACCCTGTCTAATGCCATATATATTTCTACTTTGCGCTATGTCGTCACGAATGTTATGATTTGGAATTATTCAATATGAATTTAGTAGCGCAGTAGCATGTGCATAGCACTCAGATTGGCCCCTCCTCTTTTTATTTCCATATCACGCTTAGAGTCCACAAACCCTATTGTCTGAAATGATTCACCATAAACGGACTAGTCATGTAACCAACAGATAGCGCTCACACTCTTTAATGCCATATATACTTCTATTTTGCGCTATGTCGTCACGAATGTTATGATTTGAAATTATTCAATATGAATTGACTAGCGCTGTAGCATGTCCATAACACAAAGATTGTCCCGTCCTCTTTTTATTTCCACATCACGCTTAGACTCCACAATCCCTATTGTCTGTAATGATTCACTACACACAGACTAGTCATGTAACCAATAGATAGTGCTCACACTTTCTAATGCCATATATATTTCAATTTTGCGCTATGTCGTCGCGAATGTTATGATATTAAATTATACAATATGAATTGAGTGCATGTGCATAGCACTCAGATTGTCCCCTCCTATTTTTATTTCCATTTCACGTTAAGAGTCCACAAACCCTATTGTCTGAACTGATTCACCATAAAGAGACTAGTCATGCAACTAATAATTGCGCTGACCCGGTCTAATGCCATATGTATTTCTACTTTGAGATATGTCGCCACGAATGTTATGATCTGAAATTTGTCAGTATAATTGACTAGCGCAGTAGCGTGTGCATAACACTCAGATTGTCCCCTCCTCTTTTTATTTCCACATCACGCTTAGAGTCCACAAATCTACTGTCTGAAATGGTTCACCATAAACAGACTAGTCATGTAACCAATAAAAGTGCTCGCCCTGTCTAATGCCATATGTATTTCTAGTTTGCGCTATGTCTCCATGAATGCCATCATCTGAAATTATTCAATATGACTTGAATAGCGCAGTAGCATGTGCATAGCACTGAGATTGTCCCCTCCTCTTTTTATTTCCACATCACGCTTAGAGTCCACAAATCTACTGTCTGAAATGGTTCACCATAAACAGACTAATCATGTAACCAATAAAAGTGCTCGCCCTGTCTAATGCCATATGTATTTCTAGTTTGCGCTATGTCGTCACGAATGTTATGATCTAAAATTATTCAATATGAATTGAGTAGCGCAGTAGCATGTGCATAGCACTCAGATTGTCCCCTCCTCTTTTTGTTTTGATATCATGCTTAGAGTCCACAAACCCTATTGTCTGAAATGATTCACCATACAGAGACTAGTGATGTAACCAATAGATAGTGCTCACCCTGTCTAATGCCATATGGATTTGTACTTTGCGCTATGTCGCCACGAATGTTATGATCTGAAATTATCCAATATTATTTTAGTAGCGCAGTAGCATCCGCATGGCACTCAGATTGTCCCCTCCTCTTTTTATTTCCACATCACGCTTAGAGTCCACAAACCCTATTGTCTTAAATGATTCACCGTAAACAGACCAGTCATGCAACCAATAGATAGTGCTCGCCCTGTCTAATGCCATATGTATTTCTACTTTGTGATATGTCGCCACGAATGTTATGATCTGAAATTATTCAATATGAATTGACTAGCGCAGTAGCATGTGCATGGCACTCAGATTATCCTCTCCACTTTTTGTTTCGGTATCACGCTTAGAGGCCCCAAGCCCTATTGTCTGAAATAATTAACCATAAACAGGCTAGTCATGTAACCAATAGATATCGCTCACACTCTTTAATGCCATATGTACTTCTACTTTACGCTATGTCGTCACGAATGTTATGATCTGAAATTATTCCGTATGAATTCACTAGCGCAGGAGCATGTACTTAGCACTCAGATTGTCCCCTCCTCTTTTTATTTCCATATAACGCTTAAAGGACACAAACCTATTGAATGAATTGATTCACCATAAACAGACTAATATTAGCGCTCACCCTGTCTAATGCCATATCTATTTATCCTTTGCTCTATATCGCCACGAATGTTATGATCTGAAATTATACAATATGAATTGACTAGCGCAGTAGCATGTGCATAGCACTCAGATTGTCCCCTCCTCTTTTTATTTCCATATCACGCTTAGAGTCCACAAACCCTATTGTCAGAAATGATTCACCGTAAACAGACCAGTCATGCAACCAATAGATAGTGCTCGCCCTGTCTAATGCCATATTTATTTCTACTTTGTGATATGTCGCCACGAATGTTATGATCTGAAATTATTCAATATGAATTCACTAGCGCAGTAGCATGTGCATGGCACTCAGATTGTCCCCTCCTCTTCTTGTTAGCCTCCACAAACGTCCACAAACTCAGCGTCTTCATACCATATTGTCTGAAATGATTGCCCATAAACAGGCTAGCCATGTAACCAATAGATAGCGCTCGCACTTTCTAATGCCATATATTTCTCTATTTTGCGCTATGTCGCCATGAATGGTATGATCTGAAATTATTCAATATGAACTGAGTAGCGCAGTAGCATCTGCATGGCACTCAGATTGTCCCCACCTCTTTTTATTTCCACATTACGCTTAGAGTCCACAAACCCTATTGTCTTAAATGATTCAGCGTAAACAGACCAGTCATGCAACCAATAGGTAGCGCTCACCCTGTCTAATGCCATATATACTTCTACTTTGCGCTATGTCGGCACGAATTTTATGCTCCAAAATTATTCAATATGAATTGAGTAGTGCAGTAGCATGTCTGTAGCACTCAGATTGCCCCCTCCTCTTTTTATTTCCATATCACGCTGAGAGGCCAGAAACCCTATTGTCTGTAATGATTCACTACACACAGACTAGTCATGTAACCAATAGATAGTGCTCACACTTTCTAATGCCATATATATTTCAATTTTGCGCTATGTCGTCGCGAATGTTATGATATTAAATTATACAATATGAATTGAGTGCATGTGCATAGCACTCAGATTGTTCCCTCCTAATTTTATTTCCATTTCACGCTTAGAGTCCACAAACCCTATTGTCTGAACTGATTCACCATAAAGAGAGTAGTCATGCAACTAATAATAGCACTGACCCGGTCTAATGCCATATGTATTTCTACTTTGCGCTATGTCGCAACGAATGTTATGATCTGATATTTGTCAGTATGAATTGACTAGCGCAATAGCTTGTGCATAACACTCAGATTTTCCCCTCCTCTTTTTATTTCCATATCACGCTTAGAGTCCTCAAACCCTATTGTCTTAAATGATTCACCGTAAACAGACCAGTCATGCAACCAATAGATAGTGCTCGCCCTGTCTAATGCCATATGTATTTCTACTTTGTGATATGTCGCCACGAATGTTATGATCTGAAATTATTCAATATGAATTGACTAGCGCAGTAGCATGTGCATGGCACTCAGATTATCCTCTCCACTTTTTGTTTCGCTATCACGCTTAGAGGCCCCAAGCCCTATTGTCTGAAATAATTAACCATAAACAGGCTAGTCATGTAACCAATAGATATCGCTCACACTCTTTAATGCCATATGTACTTCTACTTTACGCTATGTCGTCACGAATGTTATGATCTGAAATTATTCCGTATGAATTCACTAGCGCAGGAGCATGTACTTAGCACTCAGATTGTCCCCTCCTCTTTTTATTTCCATATAACGCTTAAAGGACACAAACCTATTGAATGAATTGATTCACCATAAACAGACTAATATTAGCGCTCACCCTGTCTAATGCCATATCTATTTATCCTTTGCTCTATATCGCCACGCATGTTATGATCTGAAATTATACAATATGAATTGACTAGCGCAGTAGCATGTGCATTGCACCCAGATTGTCCCCTCCTCTTTTTATTTCCATATCACGCTTAGAGTCCACAAACCCTATTGTCAGAAATGATTCACCGTAAACAGACCAGTCATGCAACCAATAGATAGTGCTCGCCCTGTCTAATGCCATATTTATTTCTACTTTGTGATATGTCGCCACGAATGTTATGATCTGAAATTATTCAATATGAATTCACTAGCGCAGTAGCATGTGCATGGCACTCAGATTGTCCCCTCCTCTTCTTGTTAGCGTCCACAAACGTCCACAAACTCAGCGTCTTCATACCATATTGTCTGAAATGATTGCCCATAAACAGACCAGTCATGCAACCAATAGGTAGCGCTCACCCTGTCTAATGCCATATATACTTCTACTTTGCGCTATGTCGGCACGAATTTTATGCTCCAAAATTATTCAATATGAATTGAGTAGTGCAGTAGCATGTCTGTAGCACTCAGATTGCCCCCTCCTCTTTTTATTTCCATATCACGCTGAGAGGCCAGAAACCCTATTGTCTGTAATGATTCACTACATACAGACTAGTCATGTAACCAATAGATAGTGCTCACACTTTCTAATGCCATATATATTTCAATTTTGCGCTATGTCGTCGCGAATGTTATGATATTAAATTACACAATATGAATTGAGTGCATGTGCATAGCACTCAGATTGTTCCCTCCTAATTTTATTTCCATTTCACGCTTAGAGTCCACAAACCCTATTGTCTGAACTGATTCACCATAAAGAGACTAGTCATGCAACTAATAATTGCGCTGACCCGGTCTAATGCCATATGTATTTCTACTTTGAGATATGTCGCCACGAATTATATGATCTGAAATTTGTCAGTATAATTGACTAGCGCAGTAGCGTGTGCATAACACTCAGATTGTCCCCTCCTCTTTTTATTTCCACATCACGCTTAGAGTCCACAAATCTACTGTCTGAAATGGTTCACCATAAACAGACTAGTCATGTAACCAATAAAAGTGCTCGCCCTGTCTAATGCCATATGTATTTCTGGTTTGCGCTATGTCTCCATGAATGCCATCATCTGAAATTATTCAATATGACTTGAATAGCGCTGTAGCATGTGCATAGCACTGAGATTGTCCCCTCCTCTTTTTATTTCCACATCACGCTTAGAGTCCACAAATCTACTGTCTGAAATGGTTCACCATAAACAGACTAGTCATGTAACCAATAAAAGTGCTCGCCCTGTCTAATGCCATATGTATTTCTAGTTTGCGCTATGTCTCCATGAATGCCATCATCTGAAATTATTCAATATGACTTGAATAGCGCAGTAGCATGTGCATAGCACTGAGATTGTCCCCTCCTCTTTTTATTTCCACATCACGCTTAGAGTCCACAAATCTACTGTCTGAAATGGTTCACCATAAACAGACTAGTCATGTAACCAATAAAAGTGCTCGCCCTGTCTAATGCCATATGTATTTCTAGTTTGCGCTATGTCGTCACGAATGTTGTGATCTAAAATTATTCAATATGAATTGAGTAGCGCAGTAGCATCCGCATGGCACTCAGATTGTCCCCTCCTCTTTTTATTTCCACATCACGCTTAGAGTCCACAAACCCTATTGTCTTAAATGATTCACCGTAAACAGACCAGTCATGCAACCAATAGATAGTGCTCGCCCTGTCTAATGCCATATGTATTTCTACTTTGTGATATGTCGCCACGAATGTTATGATCTGAAATTATTCAATATGAATTGACTAGCGCAGTAGCATGTGCATGGCACTCAGATTATCCTCTCCACTTTTTGTTTCGGTATCACGCTTAGAGGCCGCAAACCCTATTGTCTGAAATGATTAACCATAAACAGGCTAGTCATGTAACCAATAGATATCGCTCACACTCTTTAATGCCATATGTACTTCTACTTTACGCTATGTCGTCACGAATGTTATGATCTGAAATTATTGCGTATGAATTCACTAGCGCAGGAGCATGTACTTAGCACTCAGATTGTCCCCTCCTCTTTTTATTTCCGTATAACGCTTAAAGGACACAAACCTATTGAATGAATTGATTCACCATAAACAGACTAATATTAGCGCTCACCCTGTCTAATGCCATATCTATTTATCCTTTGCTCTATATCGCCACGAATGTTATGATCTGAAATTATACAATATGAATTGACTAGCGCAGTAGCATGTGCATAGCACTCAGATTGTCCCCTCCTCTTTTTATTTCCATATCACGCTGAGAGTCCACAAACCCTATTGTCAGAAATGATTCACCGTAAACAGACCAGTCATGCAACCAATAGATAGTGCTCGCCCTGTCTAATGCCATATTTATTTCTACTTTGTGATATGTCGCCACGAATGTTATGATCTGAAATTATTCAATATGAATTCACTTGCGCAGTAGCATGTGCATGGCACTCAGATTGTCCCCTCCTCTTCTTGTTAGCGTCCACAAACGTCCACAAACTCAGCGTCTTCATACCATATTGTCTGAAATGATTGCCCATAAACAGGCTAGCCACGTAACCAATAGATAGCGCTCACACTTTCTAATGCCATATATTTCTCTATTTTGCGCTATGTCGCCACGAATGGTATGATCTGAAATTATTCAATATGAACTGAGTAGCGCAGTAGCATCTGCATGGCACTCAGATTGTCCCCACCTCTTTTTATTTCCACATTACGCTTAGAGTCCACAAACCCTATTGTCTTAAATGATTCAGCGTAAACAGACCAGTCATGCAACCAATAGGTAGCGCTCACCCTGTCTAATGCCATATATACTTCTACTTTGCGCTATGTCGGCACGAATTTTATGCTCCAACATTATTCAATATGAATTGAGTAGTGCAGTAGCATGTCTGTAGCACTCAGATTGCCCCCTCCTCTTTTTATTTCCATATCACGCTGAGAGGCCAGAAACCCTATTGTCTGCAAAGGATTCACCATAAACAGACTAGTCATATAACCTATAGATAGCGCTCACCCTGTCTAATGCCATATGTATTTCTACTTTGCGCTATGTCGCCACTAAGTTTTTCATCTGGAATTATTCAGTATGAATTGACTAGCGCAGTAGCATGTTCATAGCACTAAGATTGTCCGCTCCTCTTTTTATTGCCATATCACGCTTAGAGCCCACCAATCCAATTGTCTGAAATGATTCACCATAAACAGACTAGTCATGTAACTTATAGGTAGCGCAAAGTAGAAATACATACGGCATTAGACAGGATGAGCGCTATGTCACCACGAATTTTTTTAACTAAATTATTCACTATGAATTGACAAGCGCAGGAGCATGTGCTTAGCACTCTGATTGTCCCCTCCTCTTTTTATTTCCAGATCACGCTTAGAGGCCACAAATCCTATTGTCTGAAATGATTCACCATAAACAGACTAGTCAAGTAAGCTATAGATTGCGCTCACCCTGTCTAATGCCATATGTATTTCTACTTTGCGCTATGTTGCCACTAAGTTTTTCATCTGGAATTATTCAGTATGAATTGACTAGCGCAGTAGCATGTTCATAGCACTAAGATTGTCCGCTCCTCTTTTTATTGCCATATCGCGCTTAGAGGCCACAAATCCTATTGTCTGAAATTTTTCACCATAAACTACTAGTCATGTAACAAGTAGATAGTGCTCACCCTGTTTAATGCCGTCGCGATGAACACGATGCCTGTGAGGCTCATATAACGGATCCGAATGTTGAATATAAATGCTTGCAGTGTCAAAAAAAAATGTCGCAGTTTCGCCCGAAAGGCGAAGCATCGATTGCGATAGCAAATTAGTAGAGGGCAATTCGGAGTAGGGATAGTAGTTTTATCGGCTGCATAAACTTATACACATTGGCTTACAAACTGAATTTACAATCGTGGTGCCAGCGCGCACAAGCAAACATGACTAGATCACACTGAATGACCGCAGCCAACGACCGTCAAAACGCTGGCGGCAAGCGCAGGTTCGCGCGGTCTATCGCTTCAACGGAAACTGAGCTGCGAATGCACAGAGCATACAGAGGTCAGAGCCGTGTGGAGATAAGAGACGGTGCGGGCGATCGGCACCGCCGGGCAAAGGAGAAGTTGTTGGCAGAGGAGAAGCTGCCCCCCCCCCCCCCCTCTTCCCGTTTCTTATTTTTGCGTGGGAGATTGAGTGGCAAGATACGCCTTTGGTGCCGGAGCACAGCGCCGCCCCGCCTCCCTCCCTCCCATACCCCCACACCCTTTCGGGCAAAGGTTGCGTTCGCTTTCCACCGTGCGTTCGCTCTCCGTGATAGCGCGCGTGGGAGTTCGCCATCCGTGATAGCGCGCGTCCCCCGCGCTCTTTCGCTCGCGCATACGGCGACGACGACGGCGACGGCGACGCCGACGGCAGAAATCCTGTTGAAGTGTCCATAATATAATTGCTATCGCAATAAAACAAACCGAGACCTGAGACACCTTGCTACTTCTACACGATCCTCATGTAACTGTTTTAACAGTGACCTGGCTGAACGAGGAAATATGCGATAACGACATTTTTCCTCCTCCTCATAAAGTTTATCGTAAGGACCAGCCCACTAGTGGTGGTGGTGTAGCGTTTTTAATTAAAGATAGCGTTCAGGCTGTTTTGCTGGATGACCTTACCGACCTCGAATGCCTGCGCGGTAAAATCTCTTACTGGGGTCATAGTTTTACGTTATACGCTTTTTATAGACCTCCGGATGCCCCACCAGATATATTAGAGAGACTGAATATTGAATTGATGTACCAAGATATTGTTAACCGCGTGTACCCACTCCTGTCTTGGCTACCAAAAGGCGGCCGGTAGTATTGAATAAAATAAAATAAATAAATGTCCATGCCTGAAAGAAGCAAAATATTTATGCTTGGGTGACTTTAACCTGCCGGGAGTCGATTCGGAGCGCCTTATTGCCAGTAGTCAACATAACAAACATGTTAACCTTATATTTTGAAATTGTTTTACGATACAACTTGGTGCAGGTAGTGCGAGAACCAACTCGTGTACAAAATGCATCAGTCGAGATTTTTCTGATTATAATGTGAAAGTCGAGCAAGGGCTCTCCAATCGCCATCTCGTAAACATATCGCTACCGCTAGTAGCGATATGTTTACGACACTGATATTCAATTACTTTGGAATAAGTTCAAGGAAATATGCCATTATTGTGTGGTTAACTTCATCCCAAACAAACTCAAAAAATTAACAAACAAACGCCTTTGATGAATTCGAATATGAAACGCAGAATAAAAAGATTCAAAAACAAGCATGCGCAGTGCAACAAAATAAAAGAGATGCAAGACAACCTCGCACGTGCAGTTCACACCACGAAAGATTGCTATTTCAAGATATCGCTTCCTAACTCCATAAAAAAATGACCCTGCTGAGTTCTGGCAGTACGTATAAGGAAAGAAGAAACCAGTTTCGCAAATATGAGTTGACGGTAATGCAATGACAGATCGGAGTGTTATTTCTCAGCACTTCAAGAATTACTTTCAAAGTGTCTTCTCTGGTTCAACGGTGTGCGCGTGCGACGTCACATTGCCCTACTTAACAGAAATTTTATATCTTATGCTGGTGTATCTAATATGCTGCTTAGCTTGAAAACGAAGACCGCATGTGGTCCGAACGAAATTCCTAACGCATTTCTCAAGCGATATGCTGAACTACTTGCCAAATTTCTTGTGATTTTATTCCGTGTCTCACTCATGACAGTACAATTGCCAAATGACTGGAACACTGCCCGGGTTGTCCCTGTGTATAGAAAGGTGACCGGTTACTTATGCAGAATTATCGACCGATATCACAAACCTCCCAATGCCGCAAACTTGTAGAACATAATATTGCTAATTGTAAACACAAATTTTTGTAAAATAATGCTGCATTAACGGCTTTCGAAAAATCTATTCTACGGTAACCCAACTAATAACGGTACTTGACTCGTTGGCTTTATCTCTTGATCGTAACGGCCAAATAGACGTAATATTTCTTGACTTTAGTAAAGCTTTTGATAAGGTCCCGCATGATAAAGTAATTTTAAATCTTAGAATCCTTGGCATCCCTGAAATCTTTAGCAACTGGATTTCCGCATACCTGCCTAACAGGAAGCAACACACTGACATTGGAGGACAACTTTCTGGCAATCTCCCAGTCACGTCAGGGGTACCACATGACCCCCTGCTCTTCTTGGTTTATATTAACGATATTGTAAATGTTATAACTCCTGGTGTGCAAATCCGGCTGTTTGCAGATGACTCCATATTGTTAAAAGAAATTTTTTGTCCCGATGATCAAATTGAGCTAAATAAGAACCTGAATACCATATTGAAGTGGTGCAAAGATTGCGGGATGGTTGTTAACACCGACAAAACTGTATTCCTCCCTATAACACGTAAAAAAACACCCCTGTCTTTTACACAGAGACTTGCCCCATTGTCATTCGAAAAAGTTAAAAATTACAAATACTTAGGTGTTACATTAACAACTAACTTATGCTAGAATATTCATGTTAGCAATATTTGCTCATCTGCTTTTCGAAAGCTCTGCTTCCTAAAACACAAATTTCAAACCCCATGCAATGTTAAACTACTATGCTATTATTCCTTAATCAGACCGAAATTAGAATACGTCAGTGCATTATGCGACCCATACACTCAAATAAACATTAAATGTCTTGAAAGCGACTCCCTCTGTGGTAGTTCAGGATTGCTGAATACTCGGGGTCAACTGAGTCAGGGTCATCTGCAGTCGGCGTGATGAGTGCTCGGTTATGTGCAAATTCTCGAGCTGCTCTGTCGGCATACAGGTTACCCATGATGGCAGCGTGGCCCTTTATCCAAATGATGGTTTGGCTGGTGTTGTCGTCAGTGTCCTCCTTGGGCATTTGGGCTAGGACTTGTGCCGCAGGTCTTGCGATTCTTCCCTCTAGGAAGTTGCGGCAGGCCTGCTGGGAATCCGTGAGGATCGTCAGTGGTTCGTTTGCGTGTTGGCCTTCGCGGATGGCTAACGCGATGGCCAGCTCTTCGGCTTCCGTGATCGTGCAGGGGCGGGTCGATGCACTGGAGGTGACGTGGCCTTGGCGGTCTCAGACCACTGCCACTGCCCCCTTATTCTAGCGGCGTCCGTAAAACGGGCCGTGGTATGGAAGCTGAATGTACTGGGCCCTCGCTTTCCGCCTTCTGGAGTGTCGGTTAGGGTCCATGTTGCGTGGTATTGGGGCAATGTGATACCTGTGCTGGACGTGACGATGTATCGTGCAGGTTTCTCGGGTTCGTATTGTGGCTTTGAAGCCCAAGATTTGTAGGACCTGCCAGCCCGTGTGAGTCCGCGCAAGTCTCTGTTGTTGTGAGACGTGAAGGGCTTCTGTGAGTTCGCTGAGGGTATTGTGTAACCCCAGCGCTATAATTTCTCAGTCGATGTACTCATCGGCAGGTGGAGAGTGGTCTTGAAAACAATCCTGAAGAGCGTGTCGGCCTGTTTCGTCTCGGATACTGTGAGATGGTAGTAGGGCAGGCTGTATGTGATTCTGCTCACCACCAGGCTTTTGACCAGTCTGAGGGTGTCCCCTTCCTTATGCCTCTATTCTTGGATGTAACACGGGATATCATGCGTGATATCGCCTTGACAGTGGTTTTGAGGGCAGTAGCGTGTACTCAGGTTGTCCCCACCTCTTGTTTATTTCCATAGCGCGCTTAGAGGCCGCAAATCCTATTGTCTGAAATTGTTCACCATAACCCCTTGTTGGGCACAACGAGGAAACAATTGTTATCTTGTGTGAGAGATTTTTAGCGAGCTATTGATCACTTCTTGATTCCATAAAAACCAATCCGAATGCCGAAAAGTGTTTTATTGCGAAAAAAAGTGGGACCTATATGTCCCACTTTTCAGTTAGGTCACTTTGATCAAGTGGGACTCACATGTCCCGCGGTCCGCTTGAGGCGGTTCAGATTTTTTGTAAAATGGTGCGAAGCAAATTACACACAGAGGAACGTTGCACACACTGCACATGTACTTCGTGAGGACTTTTTTTTTGCTCGTTGAGCACCAGTAACACCGTCATCGCGTGCCTGTCAAGTTTGGCTGGTGAGTGTTTCCGGAGAATCGATGCTTCCGGAGAACCATCCTGAAGGTTCTCCGAATGATGCTCATCATCACTGTTGTTAGAGTTCTCTGGCAAGCTCCAGAATTATTAAAGTGCTCCTTGCGCAGTGAGACGCTTCTTCTTATCTTTACGAAAACATAGAAGCAATCAGTACGGACCGAACAGCCCGCACGCTATACGCTAAGCCTAACCTGGAACAGGTTAATAACACTGGTTTTCGTAAAAAACGTTCCGTTTATCTATGCACGCTAAACATCACAAATTATAGCTGACAGTTTGTTTGTAAGTGGTTACTGTAGTGCAAGAAACACAAGATTTACTCACTAGACATTTTTTTCTTGCTTGAAAGTAGCTCACAAAAACACAGAAAAACGGAAAAGCGGACATGAAAAAACAAAAAGTGCTACTTGTCTTGTTGCGTGCTTCCACTTAGCGTAAACGGTATGAAAATGCACACAGAATGTTGTGGTATACTCAATAGATAGAGTTAGTGGCTTGTATGTGGTATAGCGAGCTCTCTTAAGGAGCGACAGGACCGAGAACGTGGAATGGAAAGTGGGACGTATATGCCCCGCTGTCCAACAAAGGGTTCACCATAAACATAATATTCATGTAAGGGTTAGATTGCGATCACTCTGTCTAATGCCACATTGATTTACATTTTGCGTTATGTGGCCTACGGTCTGAAATTCGTATGGAACGACAGGCTCAATAACAGTTACATTGCGCTCACCCTGTCGAATCTCATATTTATTTTCTTTTTATATTATGGCGTTCTAATGAGTCCCAGCGAGCCCAAGTGTTCCGTCCAGTGTCAACGCTGCTTACGCTCTGGGAAGCACTGGAAGTTGCTGGTTCTTGGAAAAGGGAAGTCAGAAATCTGTGCTTCTGTCAGTCTGTTCAGTCATTTTCGTCATCTAGTGTGTGCGCCCAAACCCGCCGCCATGAATGTATACTAGGCCAAGACATTAAATCCCAGCTTTCTTTTGCCAAAAATTTCATGCGTCGTGGTGGTCCTCACTTACCGCTGCGTAGTAAACGTATCCCTTTGACATCAGGGGCTTGCCGTGTGGGAAAGGTGTCAGCAGGTCGCATGAGTATTTCTTGCTGTTCGATATCCTGCGCAACATAATGCACCAATCCGGCAGTGAACGCAAGCGCGTGCAACCAACCAACATTAGTTGTGGCTCGCAGAGAAAGTTTTCGTGCTCAATGCGTTTTCTTCGATATGGGGCACGTGCGCAGTAAGCTTTGAACACTTCAATATATCTTTTAAGTAGTGCCCCGGGAAAAATATAGCGGCCAATTTATCCTTAGTGTCTCCAGCGGCCAGCTTCGCTATAATCTTAGGAGCCTTTCCCTGAAAGCTCTGTCGTGCGCGTTTTTTTCTTTTTTTTTATGCCACATGATTTTTTCAGACCAACAGGCGCAGTAGGTGTAAATTCCTCCCTGCAGAAAGAATCGGGAAAAATAGAAGTGGCGCTATGTTGAAGAAGAGGTTTCTGCTGTGCTATTGGTGCATATTTCCGAAACAAAAAACAGCAAATAGAAGGGACAAGAATGTGAGACAAGCCTAACGCTAACTTACAATGAAATGCTTATGTTGCACGACGCCAAATATATCTGCACTGAAGCGAAGGGGGAAGGCGTAGAACAGAGACAACGCCACAACAGATAGACGGGGGTGGGAGGGGGGTAGTAAAGAGAAAAGATTTCTTCAGACGACCAAGACGACTATACATAAGGCGCTCTCCGTTGGAAGGTAACGGAAAATAAAGAAAAATAAAAGAGAACAGGAATGTTCGTGGCCCGCCGCGCCATTCCGAACCTTGACGGATGGCTGAAAGAGTTGAAGTTACCGACCTAGGACTGAGAACGAAGAGCGAGGCTAAGATTAAGGAGAATACAGGAAAATAGAATGGAAAAAAATAAAATGAGCGCTACTGGATAAAAATCTAAGCTACTGAATAAAAGGAATTTCTGATTAAAATGTAAAACCAGCGTAAAGAAAAAAACTGCTAAATTATATATACAGTTTTCAAGTAGGTGAACTCTTTTTGTGAGAGCAACAGAGATTTTAATAAATTGTTCGCTGACGTTTGCATCTTATATCAGCTAATCAATAAACCTATTGTTGTTTTCCCTTTGCAAAGAGGCATACATAAGCTTCCTTATTCCTTATTAAATTCACACTCCCACTTACAACCTCAACGACACACCTCTGGTAACTTCTTCCTCGTGTAGATATCTCGGTATGCACATCACAAACAACATTTTTGGAATATGTTTGTTAAGTTTTCAATTTACCAATGCCAACCGCATGTTTCGTTTCTGGTTCCGAAATTTTCTTCATGGGAAGCTTTTATTTTATAAATCCATGGTGGGGTCAATCTTCGAGTACACCAGTTCTGTCTGGACATGGGCGGATGCAGGTTTTTTCTCAGAGGGGGGGGGGGGGGGGGGTGGTCAGCTTCTGTCACTGATGATGATGATGATAGTAGCCTTTCTTATTTACCGAAATTCACCGTTTCTGCTCACGACAAACCCGCGTTTTATACGGCTAGAGCAACACCTGTAGCCCGCCGTGGTGGCTGAGTCAGTTCAGGCGTTGCGCTGCTGAGCACGAGATCGCGGGATCGAATCCCGGCCGCCGCGGCCGTATTTCGATGGAGGCGAAATGCAAACACGCCCGCGTGCTTCCGTTGTAGTGCACGTTAAAGAAACCCAGGTGGTCAAAATTAATCCGGAGCCTTCCACTATGGCGTGCCTCATAATCAGAACTGGTTTTGGCACGTGAAAAAACCCCAGAAAGAGGAAGAAGACCTGTAGCGAAGCCAGGTATCGGTTTCTCCGAGCTTATAGGAAAAGGACGTTACCCAATACAGCCATGTGCATGGCGGCTGTGCGTGATAATACAGGGTGTTCAAAACTAAGCTTTATGGTTTTCTTAAAATTAGGCACTGGGAGGCACGCGAAGACCACCGGTACAAATAAGTTATGTGGCCAGGGGAGAACAAAGTGAGATGATAATTATCGCTGTGAGCAGCCCAATTACCTAAAATTGAACAATTATTTTTTGTAGACTGCAGTAAGTCGGTATGGTTGTATTGAAAACTTAGAGGCAGTCATGTTTCTACACAGTATCAGTCGGAAGAATTATTCTAGCGTGTCCGTGCTCCGATATATCCGACTCCAAATTTCAATTGTTGTACTGCGCAGAGTTATCGAGTCGACGCGAGAGCGGTTTATGCTTTGTGTTGCTGTGGAAGGGAGGCATTTTGAACATTTTTAGGGCATTCACATCTTGATGGGTGAAGTGTTGTCATGAGATTTGTGCATGACAACACCAAACTTAAAGCGGCAGTATGAAATATTCGTTAGCATAGCTAAAAAGGTTTCTGCTGTTGATGGTGCAGTTGGTGCTCTTGATTTCAATAAAACTTACCATACTTGAAAATCAGCAGTCACTTTATTTGCGTAGCCCAGGCAAGGACCATGCCCGGTCGTCTAGTCACCATTACGCACACGCACTGCCCTCCGGCTTCTCCGCTCGCACCATTATCTCGGCATGGCAGCTGCCGCCATATTTACAGGCTGCGCGGTCACGTGTTACAACAGCGGTTACGGGTTCTTCGATATTTTTTTTTCATTTTGCCAGCCGTGAGGGGAAGGGGGACAGTTATTATCTTTGCCAATGCCTCCACCCCGTTGTCAGACTCAACGCCTCACGCAACAGCCGCGTCAAATCAGGGAGGAGCTTTGCGCCGATCCTCACTCTCTTGCAAGTTGCATGCGTAATCGTGCGGACAATTAAAATTTGGAGTTGGATATCTCGTAGCACAGACACGCTAGAAGAATTCTTCCAAGTGAAACTGTGTAGAAACATGACTGCCTCTAAATTTTGAATGCAAACATACACACTTACTGCAGTGAATAAAAAGTTAATTATTCAATTTTAGTTGATTCGGCTGCAAACAGCAATAATTATCTTCTCACTTTGTGTCCCCCTGGCCACATAACTTATTTGCGCAAGTGTTCTTCACGCGCCTCCCAGTGCCTAATTTTAAGAAAACCATAAAGCTTAATTTTGAACACGCCGTATATCTAGCCTGTATTGTTTATTAAAATAAAATTTGGGATGATCTGTGGCAGGTTCGTTATAAATGCGTAAGCACGCGTCCGTTTTTGGAGTTGTATTGGGATACCTTGATTTCCTTAAGAAGATCCTTGTGTTCGGCTGAGACACCTTCGTTTGCTTTGGAGGACTAACTACCCTATTCTGAAACAGCCCTCGACTCTAAGCTATTCCTGCACTCCACCTTGTTGAGCACAGCGCCGCCTCTCGACTGATAAAGACGCGACAATTCTAAAGAATTCCCGTGAATGGTCATGAAGCTCAGTGACTACTTCTTTGGAGGGATGGCGGTGCTATCTTTCCTCTTGAGTCGAGGTGCTGTGTTGACTAGAGGAACGTTCTTGAATACGGGCGTAACGCCCCGCTCCAACGCGGCAACCACTACGCTGGGTGTTTACGATATGCGAATCACCGCGTATGAAGACTCACGACGCCACCTACAAGAAGAAGGATGTGGCGTGTTAGCCGAGAGCGCGAGCCAGCGTCTTCATGTTTTGTTTCCCACTCGACGTCATCCTTTTACACAAGGTGCGCATCTGCTCCTGTTTCTCTAACCACGCGACGCCATCCTAGGCCCACGCGCTCGCGTTGGCCGTTGACGTCACGCTCGCGCGAGAACGCTTCGCCCATGCTCCGCGAGAACGCCCAGTCAGATAAAAGGATCCGGCGGGTTTGAGCCTCCTATTCTTAATGTACGACAATAAAACTGCGAAGTTACAATGAAAAACTTGTAGCGTACGAACGGTACTGTCCTCGTGCTGGATATTGTCAACGTGTAACTGTGATCACAGTTTAAAGAATGTTGCCTATCAGTAGTTCTTAGTTTAGCTGTTAGTTGTTATTATTTATATATAAACACTTCAGCGAGAGATCTCTTTCATTAAGCAGGTTGGTCGCGGAACCGATGACATCCAATGAGGCAACCGATGACTCCCCGAGGGGGAGCTAAGTTAATCAGGTGCGAAGGCGCTCGCGCGCACATCGGCGTGCTTGGCAAAAGGGACGTTCACTCGTTCATTCGACGCACGGCCGGCGCCAGGAGGTCCAAGGTGTTCATGAGAAAAAATAACTACGGCAACTTCGCGACACCACACCCCTACGGAATACAACTAAGCTTGTGAGTGAGCTAGCTTTACTTCTTCATGGCTGCTACCACTGGTACTCGCAAAAAATACTTTTGAAGAATGCTGGTGGCCATATTTTTTTTGTGCGACAGGGCCATCCCCCTGTCAGCGAGGGGGCGATGCAGAAATCTGAGGGGGGGGGGGGGGGGTCAGGTCATCCGGACATCCCCCTGGATCCGCGCCTGTGTCTGGAGTTCCTTATCGCAAGTTCTCGAAAGTGTCCAAAACCTTGCCGTCCGTGTTTTGTTACATACAATTACTCACGTGTAGCCAGTGCGTCTTCTATAACATCATCGCTTGGTTTACCTTGTCGCCGTATGCGATCTCGATTCAGTTAGTTTATTAGCATTTATTTTATTACACCCGCTGCTTAAAGGACATATTTTTCTACCTCCCACCTACGTTTCTTCTCGCAGCGGCCACGTTTGAAGCTTTCCAATGCCAACCGCACGTTTGGTTTCTTGTTCCGAAGTTTTCTTCATGGGAAGCTTTTATTCTATAAATGCATGGTGGACTCATTCGAGTACACAAGTTCTGTCTGGTGATCACGCCTAGCGCGCGTTGACGGCCATGACGCGTCGAATGGAGGTGTCCGTACGTGTGTCCGCATGTGTGTCCGTACGTCTCCTTCTTTGTCCTCGTCCTTACTAAGCGCTGAAATACAGCCTTCACGAATGGAGGAGCTCGACATTTGCATTGCCGCAATCAACTGCCCGCTTTTTTAATGTAAAGCCTTCGGGCTTCGACATACTAACATAATTAAGTAAATTATTATGGCGAACTTGAACGAGATTGTTGTACTCGCTTTTTGGGCTTCACTTATATGTTATGCGCCACGTAAAATATTGTCGGGAGGTTTCTTAGATACGGCTGCCGCTGCTTTGTATCTATCCATTTTTTTCCGTAGGGGGAGGTTGTATTATTTAACTAGACGCAAGGAAGTGATGCTGTGCGCCGGACTACCCCTTTGCGGACACGTTGTCTTGGTCTACCGTTCTCCTGGGATAAGCAGCGCAAAAAATAACAATGAAAACATTCATTGATCACTTTGAGTTGTTCTACAGGTCCATTTGTCATGTTTTACATTTCAGCTGTAATATATAATGACACGTATACATGTTTATCTTTCACCGGTGGTCGCTTTCCACCGGCGAACAAGTGTTAAACGTCATCGCTCGGCGCAGGACGTGCCTGCATCGGAAGCTTCTCGAACGTTATCGATGCTTCTATCCTTCGTCTGTGGTCACCGACGCTCATGTAATCTGATTGTATGAGCGACGCGAATTGTCTAGAACTTTCTGAAAGACACGCGGGCATCAGGGTTAAATCTGGAACCTTCGATGACTCAGGCATAAAAGCCGACACGTTTCGCCGCTGATCAGATTTTCGACGACCGCCGACTGTGTTCGCCGCTTTCGTTGTGCTTTGAGTGTAGCTTGCTTTTGTGGGCACAGGTTCGCCCAATAAAGAATCAGTTTCGTCATACACAGTTTTACGACTGTTTCCTTCAGCATCACTACTACGTGACATCTGGTGGAGGTGCTTTTGTGTCCAAGCAGCGGACGCCCCCGAAAAGCCGTGATCCAAGCCCGAACCCCGAAGAGAGCACCAACGTTGTCCCGGAGCATCGAGCTAGCATCAGGCTACAAAACCAACCCCCGGAGTACGGACCTCTTCCCGAGAAGACCAAGAGGACAAAAGTCACGACCTCGGCAGCAGCTACCATGACAGCCCCTGCGCCAACATCTGCAATCTTATGCAACAACCCAGGGAGCCGCCGACTTTCCACGGTTCGCCATGTGAAGACCCCGTAAGCTGGCTGGAGGCATACGACCGGGTCGCTACGTTCAACAAGTGGGACTGCGACGAGAAGCTGCGCCATGTTTACTTCTCGCTTGAAGACGGCGCCAGAACCTGGTTCGAGAATAGGGAGCGTGCACTAACAACCTGGGAACTCTTCCGAGCCGCATTCCTGGACACCTTCACTACCGTAGGCCGTAAAGAAATAGCTGCAGCCTTGCTGGAAAACCGTGTACAGCTCCCGAATGAGAGCATCGGTATGTACACTGAAGAAATGACTCGATTATTCTGGCACGCCGACCCCGCTATGCCAGAAGACAAGAAAGTTCGCATGCTCATGCGGGGAGTTAAGCAGGAGCTATTCGCCGGACTTGTGCGGAATCCACCAACGACAGTCCAAGACTTTCTCTCGGCGGCTACGACGATCGAGAAAGCGCTGGACATGCGCAACCGGCAATACAATCGCCATTCGACGCCACAGTACGCCGAAGTCCTAGGACTCTCCCATGACCTGCGAGACACCATCAGGGCGATAGTACGCGAAGAGCTGCAGAAGTTGCTACCGTCGTCGAAGCCTCAAGTTGCTTCCATCGCCAATATCGTGCGGGAGGAAATCCACCTATCGCTAGGACTTCCCGAATCGCCGCCACCCCAGCCGGAAGCGATGACCTACGCCGCCGTTGCCCGTCGTCAAGGCCCCCCTCCGCGCTCGCGCCAGGGCCCCGTAACGTCACAGTTCCGTCGTCCACCGCCGCCACCGCCAGCATGCCCACCCGTCGCCCTGTACAGCTACCAGAGGAAGACGGACATTTGGCGCGCCCCCGACCACCGCCCGCTCTGCTATCCCTGCGGGGAAGCCGGCCATGTCTACCGCCGATGCCCATACCGCGAGATGGGCCTACGAGGGTTCGCCGTCAACGCGCCACGTCCACAGGTTGGCGAGCGACCAGGCGACATCGCTGACTACCTCGCCGGAGCCCAGTGGCAACCACGACGACCCTCACGCTCGCCGTCACCAGGACGTTACCTGTCGCCGCAGCGCTGACCATACACTGGCCCAGCCCGGGGCCGGTCCGTGAGCCCCTATCCGGGAAACTAAAGGCAGCAACCGATGGAGGTGCGGTTGCTGTACGACGCAATTCCGAGGATCCTCCGCCGCCGACGAAGAAGATTCGCGAATCTTCACGACGAGAGATCAGCACGCCGCCTGGAAAGAGCCTTCACAACAACACTTCGCCGCCGAAAGAAGACCTGCCGACGCGACGTAGCTGCAGCGGAGCAAGCCGACGCAGCCGTGATCCGACGCCACGACTTAACCGCAACGCCAGACGACGGTCTACCGACTTAGACGTGCTAATCGATGGTCATAACGTCTCCGCTCTCGTCGACACTGGAGCCGACTATTCCGTCGTCAGTGGCCCGTTTGCCGCCAAGTTGAAGAAGGTGAAAACATCCTGGCAAGGACCCGATATCCGGACAGCGGGAGGCCACCTAATAACGCCGACTGAAATCTGCACAGCGCGAGTCACGGTAAACAACCGCACTTACCCGGCGAGCTTCGTAATCCTGCAGCACTGCTACAGGGATGTCATCCTAGGCATGGACTTTCTAAATCAACACGGTGCAGTCATCGAAATAAGGCCCAAGTCGATAACGCTTTCAACGCACAACGCTATACCACCGGTTCAAGCATAAGTTACCTTGCCTTGAATGTGCTTGAAGAACAAGTCACCGTTCCGCTCGCTCCAGCGTAATGATTTCCGTCGGTACCGAAGTGCCTGCAGACATGGAGGGCGTCATCGAGGGCGATCATCACTTACTGCTCGACCGTGAAATTTGCGTCGCTAGAGGCATAGCTGAGCTACGAGCAGGGAAAGCAAGGGTGATGCTCACGAACTTCAGCCCCGAATACAAGCACATTAACAAAGGCACCACGGTCGCCTACATCGACGAAGTAGTACAAGCCAGCAGTGCTTTCGCATTCACGGATTCCAGTGCACCTGCAACGACGACTATAGTACCTGAACCAACTTTCGACGTCAATCAGAACCTTCCCTGGCAAAAGAAAGAACAACTAAAAGCTCTGCTCCTGCAATACAAGGACTGCTTCTCGTCGTCGTCAAAAGTTCGACAAACCCCGGTCGCCAAGCACCGCATCATAACCGACGAAAATGTTCGTCCACTCCGTCAGAGCTCGTACCGAGTTTCGGCGCGCGAACGCGAGGCCATAAGGCAACAAGTCGACGAAATGCTACGCGACGACATCATCCAGCCGTCCAAGAGTCCGTGGGCGTCCCCCGTGGTGTTAGTGAAGAAGAACGATGGAACCCTACGTTGCTGCGTCGATTATCGTCGCCTCAACAACATCACGAAGAAGGACGTATACCCCCTCCCACGGATTGACGACGCCTTGGATCAACTCTACAACGCAAAGTATTTTTGGTCGATGGACCTCAAAACCGGCTACTGGCAAATCGAAGTCGACGAGAAAGACCGGGAGAAGACTGCCTTTATAACACCAGACGGACTGTTCGAGTTCAAGGTCATGCCGTTTGGTCTTTGCTCGGCACCTGCGACTTTCCAACGCGTCATGGATACAGTACTGGCAGGCTTGAAGTGGCAGACTTGCCTCGTCTATGTGGACGACGTCGTTGTGTTTGCCTCAAGCTTCGAAGAACACCTGCGGCGCCTTGAAACAGTTCTTCAAGCAATCAAAACCTCCGGACTCACGTTAAAGCCCGAAAAGTGCCGCTTCGCATATGAGGAGCTCTTGTTTTTGGGCCACGTCATCAACAAGTCTGGAGTGCGTCCTGACCCTCAGAAAACTGCGGCCATCTCCAACTTTTCTCCGCCCGCTGACAAGAAGGCAGTGCATAGATTTCTTGGACTGTGCGTCTATTACAGGCGCTTCGTGAAGAATTTTTCACGGATCGCTGAGCCACTGACGTATCTCACGAAGGCCGACGTCGAGTTCAAGTGGGAGACTCCGCAAGTCGAAGCATTCGAAGAACTGAAGCGACGCCTGCAATCGCCGCCAATACTTGCGCATTTCGACGAAAACGCCGATACCGAAGTCCACACCGACGCAAGCAGCGTAGGACTCGGCGCCGTGTTGTGCAGAGGACTGACGGACTAGAAAGGGTTGTAAGTTACGCTAGCCGGTCGCTATCGAAGGCGGAAGGAAATTATTCCACAACCGAAAAGGAGTGCCTCGCCATCATCTGGGCTACATCAATGTTTTGCCCCTACCTCTATGGCAGGCCCTTTAATGTTGTGAGCGACCACCACGCCTTGTGTTGGCTAGCTAACTTGAAGGATCCTTCAGGTCGCCTCGCACGATGGAGCCTGAGACTTCAAGCATTCGACATCACCGTCGTTTACAAGTCCGGGCGAAAGCACTCTGACGCCGATTGTTTGTCTCGCGCCCCCGTCGAACGGCCGCCACAAGACGACCAGGACGACGACACTTTCTTGGAACCCATCAGTGCCGAGGAATTCGCCGAACAACAGCGAGCCGACGCTGAACTAAGGAGCCTTGTAGACTACCTGGAAGGCAAGACTGTCATTGTGCCGAAGGTGTTCAGTGGAGGATTGGCGTCGTTTTTCTTGCAAAACGACATTCTCCTAAAGACGAACTTCTCGCCTCTCCGAGCCAACTACCTCCTCGTGGTACCCTCAGCATTGCGTCCAGAGGTTCTGCAAGCTCTCCATGACGACCCAACGGCTGGACATCTCGGTTTTTCGCGCACTCTCGCGAGGATACAAGAAAAATACTACTGGCCTCGCCTCTCTGCCGACGTCGCCCATTACGTAAGGACATGCCGAGACTATCAGCGACGCAAAAAACCGCCGACAAGGCCAGCTGGACTTCTACAGCCAATAGAGCCACCTCGCCGACCGTTCCAGCAGATCGGGATGGACTTACTGGGGCCTTTTTCGACGTCGACGTCCGGTAATAAATGGATCCTCGTCACTACGGACTACCTCACCCGCTACGCCGAAACAAAAGCCTTGCCCAAAGGCAGTGCCGACGAGGTAGCCCGATTCTTCGTTGAGAACATCCTCCTGCGTCACGGTGCCCCAGAAGTCCTCATCACCGACAGAGGCACGGCCTTTACGGCAGAACTAACTCAAGCCATCCTGCGGTACAGCCAGAGAAGCCATCGCCGCACCACCGCCTACCACCCGCAGACGAATGGCCTCACCGAGCGCCTAAATAAGACCATCGCCGACATGCTGGCAATGTACTGTACGTCGACGTCGAACACAAGACGTGGGATGCCATCCTTCCGTACGTGACCTTCGCATACAACACGGCCGTGCAAGAAACGACGCACATGGCGCCGTTGAACTTGGTCTACGGAAGGAACCCGGCAACGACGCTTGACGCCATGCTACCGGACGTCACTGACGAAGAAAATGTCGACGTTGCCACTTATTTGCAGCGTGCCGAAGAAGGTCGACAGCTCGCCCGCCTGCGCATCAAGAACCAGCAGAGGACCGACAGCCGACACTACAATCTTCGACGACGCTACGTCGAGTACCAGCCCGGCGACCGTGTTTGGGTCTGGACTCCGATTCGCCGACGAGGACTTAGCGAGAAACTGTTGCGTCGCTATTTCGGACCATATAAGATTATCCGACGTATTGGCGCACTGGACTATGAGGTCGTGCCAGACGGCATTTCGCAATCACAGCGGCGCCGGGCACGACCTGAAGTCATCCATGTGGTGCGTCTTAAGCCTTTCTACGCCCGCTGACGACGTTAGGTACTTTGTTACTTTGTTATTGTTTTTTTTTGTTTTGTTTATTACGCGTGCTTTTGTTTTCGATTTCGTATTTATAGCATCGGGACGATGCTTTTTAAGGGGAGGGTATTGACACGTATACATGTTTATCTTTCACCGGTGGCCGCTTTCCGCCGGCTAACAAGTGTTAAACGTTATCGCTCGGCGCAGGACGCGCCTGCATTGGAAGCTTCTCGAACGTTATCGATGCTTCTATCCTTCGTCTGTGGTCACCGACGCTCATGTAATCTGATTGTATGAGCGACGCGAATTGTCTAGAACTTTCTGGAAGACACGCGGGCATCAGGGATTAATCTGGAACCTTCGATGACTCAGGTATAAAAGCCGACGCGTTTCGCCGCTGATCAGATTTTCGACGACCGCCGACTGTGTTCGCCGCTTTCGTTGTGCTTTGAGTGTAGCTTGCTTGTGTGGGCACAGGTTCGCCCAATAAGGAATCAGTTTCGTCATACACAGTTTTACGACTGTTTCCTTCAGCGTCACTACTACGTGACAATAATAAAATCAGCACAAGTGCTACTGCTCGTTCAGCCACAGCAGCTTCTGCAAAAAGAAGAAATAAATAAATAAAAGAATAAGGAAACGTGCGCGTGTCGTTCTTCACCACTATCAGGCGATGTCATGTCAGAGCACCAAGAATGTGTTTCACTCTCATCACTTTTTCCCTCCGTCCCCTCGCTTTGCATTGTCGAAGGTATGCACTGCCTATTATGCGCACAGCCGAGCCTGAACTGCTACTCTGAACCGGATGGGTGCACAAAGAAACGTGAATGATGCCCTGTCAAATTTGTTGCTCCCTGCGCGGACCTCGCCCGCTGTCAAACAAAAACAAATTGTCGCAGTTTCACCTGAAAGGTGAAGCATCAATTGCGATAGCAAATTTGTAGAGAGCTATACGGAGTAATGATGGTAGCTTTATCAGCTGTATAAATTTGGACATGCAGCAGCACCGGCAACACGCAGAACTGTTGTCGATGCCGTCGGCGTTTTGCTCGCGTTCGCACAAAATGCGTGCGGCGTTGGTGACTGTTGCCGGATGGATGGATGGAGAACTTTATTTGGTCCTGCAAGGCTATGGGGTTACCCATAGAAGGGCTAATCCCATGTCGGGACCGGAAGACTGAGCTTCCAGGCCGCGTCGTGGGCTTGCTGGACTGCCCAAAGTTGTTCAACCAGATCCGGACTGCGAATGGCAGCCTCGAACCTGGCCAGGTCCTGAGTGTAATCGGCACTGGTAGTTCGGTCGCATGGCCAGCGCATATGTTTGAGGTCAAGTATATCATTAGAGTTCGCGCACTGTGTACAGGGGAATCGTTCCGCCATGTGGTAGTGTAGGCGTTTGGGTGTGGGGTATGTATTGGTTTGAAGTAGTCTCAAAGTGAGTGCTTCTGGTCTCTTGAGTGTGGCATGTGGTGTAGCAAATTCCCTTCGGCTGAGGTAGAAGTGTTTAGTGATCTCGTTATATGTCAGTGGGGCGTCCCTGTTCTCTTGGAAATGGTCCGGACCCGTGAGGGCGGCGCTGCGGAGGGTTAGTTCTCACGCGCTCTTATGGGCCATCTCGTTGAGATTCAGGGGAGCCTTCTCTATGTTTCCCAGGTGTGCAGGGAACCAGCAGATTGAATGGAAGTGGATTTTGCTCTTTTGTATGATATGCAAGGCTTGCTTCGAGATTAGACCTTTCTGAAAGGCTCTGACTGCACTACGAGAATCACTGTATATGTATGGCTCCCGGGTATCCGTTAACGCCAAGGCGATTGCTGTCTGCTCGGCAATCTCTGGGTTGTTTGTTATAACCGTGGCTGAGTTGACGGTCTTGCCTGTGTTGTCCACGAGAGCTACCGTGAAAGCTTTTCTGTCTGTATGTCTTGCTGCATCGAGAAAACAAGCGCTCTGCTTTTCTTTATGAATTTTGCGGAGAAGACTAGCGCCCCGGTATAGTCGCCTTTCTGTGTTGTGTTCCGGATTCATATTGCGAGGTAGCGGTTTGACTTCGAAGCGTTTACGCGTGTCCAACGGGATGTCTGTGTTTAGTGAGTTGATTTTAGGATCGTCGAAGCCTAACTCCTGGAGCAGGGCACGACCCGACCTGGTACCCGCCAGTCTAGCCAACTGAGCTCTTTCCTGTGCCTCTGCGATCTCCTCAAGTGTGTTATGTGTGCCAAGCTGCATTAGGCGTTCCGTGCTCGTGCAACTCGGGACACCCAGTGCCTGCTTGGTGATCTTTCTAAGTTGGATATTTAGCTTTTCTTTTTCACAGGATTTCCATTTGTGCATCGCCGCCACATATGTGAAGTGGCATAAGGCGAATGCATGTACGAGCCTGAGTAAATTGTCCTCTTTCAGACCTTGTTGTCTATTGGCGACTCTTTTGATTAGCCTCATGGCGCTGTCTGTCTTAGTGATAAGCTTCTTCATCGCCTTGGTATTAGCGCCATTGGCCTCAATTGTGACACCTAGAATTTTGATTGACTCTACTATGGGAATCACTCCTCCGCTTTTAGTGTGAAGTTTGATGTCGCGGTCTTTGGCGTAGACCCAGCCCTTTGGTTTGGGTCCAGGTCTAATTGGTGTATAAAGGAGAAGCTCTGACTTCGTTGGGGAGCATTTAAGTCCCGTGGGCTCTAGGTAATCCTCGATCGTATTAAGAGTACTTTGTAATGCCGATTCAATGTGGCCGTCACTGCCACCGTTACACCATATAGTGACATCGTCAGCATATATTGTGTACTTGATGCCTTCGATGGCGCTGAGCTTCCTGCCTAAGCCTATTAGCGCTATGTTGAAGAGGGTAGGAGAGATAACGGACCCCTGTGGTGTCCCCTTGTTGCCTAGCGTTAGAAGCTGCGACGTTAGTCCGCCCGCTCGAGGTCGAGTCCTAAGATAGCTTTCAGGTCTCTGGAATTGCTGTCGATGATTTGGTGCCTGATGAGCTTCATAGCATCCTGTGTCGATAGCCCTGCCCGAAAGCCAATCATAGCGTGTGGATAGATCCCACTGTTCTCTAGGTGTTTGGTAAGGCGGTTGAGAATGGCATGCTCCGCGACCTTACCAACGCACGATGTGAGTGATATCGGTCTTAGATTATGTATGCTGGGGGTTTTGCCGGGCTTGGGTATTAGGACGATAAGGGATGTTTTCCACTCGGGGGGGATGTTGCCCTGCTTCCAAATTGAGTTGATTTCTTTGGTGAGATATTCGATTGATTCTGTGTCTAGATTCTTAAGTGTTTTATTACTAATGCCATCGGGGCCAGGGGCTGATTTACTATTGAGGTTGTGAAGGGCAGTACGAATTTCCTCCACCTCAAACTCTCGATCCAGTTCCAGATTATCCGTGCCCATATAGGTCGGGTATGAGCCGTTGCTGTTAGCCCCAGCCAGCGATAGATATTTGTTGGTCAGCTTGTCAATGAGGTGTGTAGGAGTGGAGTTCTGCAGCGCCACATGGATTGCCTTATCTATGACGCGATGCTGGCTAGATTTGGTGCTAGTGCTGTCTAGAAGGTGTTTAAGCAGGTTCCAGGCGCCATTGTTCCGCATTTGACCATCGATAGAATTGCAGACATCGTCCCACTGCTGCCTGGAAAGCTTAGAGCAATATTCCTCTATTTTCTTGTTGAGCTCCGAAATCTTTTTTCTCAACCTGCGGTTAAGACGCTGTCCCTTCCACCTAGATGTGAGGGACTGTTTGGCCTCGAGCATGTGGGCTAGGTGGCTGTCTACGCTGTCTATTGGCAGGTCTGTCTCTATGTCCGAGGTGGCAGCTTTGATATCATCCTTGATCTGTTTCACCCATTGTTCTAGTGTGGGTGTTGGTTGGTCCTTGAGCCAATGTTCTCTGATTTCTATGAATTTTGCCCAATCTACGAAAGTGTGAACTTTAGGGATTCGTGTGACTATTGGGAACGTTAATTCGTTATGCAGTGGTCACTGCCTAGATCTTCGAGGAGATTACGCCAGCGGAATTCAGTGGCGTTCCTGACAAAGAACAGGTCTGGTGTCGTATCTCTGCACGTAGAGGTACCTGTTCTGGTAGAGAATGCCGGGTCTGTGGCGAGTGTGAGATCTAGTTCGGTTGCGTTTTGCCACAGATGATTGCCCTTAGTTGTGTCATACTTGTAGCCCCAGATGCCGCAGGGAGCATTAAAGTCTCCGGCGACTACAAGCGGGTTATCACCTGCTTTGCTACATGCTTTTTTCAGGATTAGTTTGAATCTCTGTACGTGGTCCTTGGGGCTGCTGTAAATGTTAAGAACGAATAGGCTTTTAGCCTTGCATTTCCTAGGAATTATTTCGGTCATGATACGTTCCAGATTACTAGAGGGTACGTTGAGGTCGTGTTGAATGTGAATTAGTTTGCTACTGATTAGCGTAGCTATCCCGTTACGACCACAGGTTTTTGCTATGGTGCCATATCCTGTAAGTATAGGGTTAGCCCTATTGATTTCCTGCAGGAGAATTACATGTGGTGCATCAGCTGTGGCGCGAATATATTGCTGTAAGGATGCTTTTTTGCGAGCATATCCCCTACAATTCCATTGCCAGATTCTAAAAGGTTCAGAGTGATTGGCCATGTTGTTGAATGTTTGTGTCGTCAGGTGCCAAAGGTTGAACCTGACGCAGAGGAGCTGTGGGCGGTCTGTTTGGTACCACCGAGATTTCTGTTGGTTGGGTGTTCGTTTCCATGGAGCGCACCCTTTGGTCTAGGTCAGCGACTGTGCCACGGATGTGTTCCATTTGCTCTATTAATTTATTCTGCCCAGCCATGAGTGCGGCGAAGTTTTGAACTAATTTGTCTAAGGTATCTGTATTATCTGCTCTCGCTTTGGCTGCCTTGGTGTGCTGCGTAGCCGAGCTCGCTTTCCTTTTAGCCGGGTTTGACGCTTGTTCGACTACCGGTATGTCCATTGTTTCAATTTCTGAGTTGTTTTCTTTGGCTGGTGCAGCAAGGGAAGCGCGAAGTTGCTTAATTTCATCCATGAGGCTAACGACCAATTTCCTGAGTTCTAGGTTGTCGTGCTCTAGTCTTTTGATTGTGTCGGAATTGTTGTCACGCTCTGGCGGTGCGACCGAACCTACCTCTGTCACTCGTTGTGATTGAAGTCGCTGGGCCCAGGTGGCTCCGGCTCCCCCATCCTGGCTCGCCGCTACGTGGCCATGTGGTCCGTTGGTCCGCCCCCGGACGTCGAACGGGGTCTTGGTCCCGTGCTTGTTCTTATTGGGTCCTCGGGAGCGTCTCCGGGGTCCCCTGGATTGGCTGCGTGATGATCCTCTAAGGTCCTTGGATTTGTGTCTTGATCCCGATCTTCCGCGGGATACGCTGCCACTGCTTGGTTGAGACTGCGTGAGCTCAGGGAAGTGTTGCTCGTTTAGCCAGAATGTGCTCTCTTGGATCCCTTGATTCGAGGTCAGCGTTGCTCTCTTCTCGATTCTACGTTTTCTAACGACGTAGGGAAGCTGGAATCGTTGCCTGCATTCCTTACCAGCCGTGATATGTTCCTCTCCGCATAGGGAGCATTGTGGGGTGCAGTTATGTGCTTCCGTGTGATTTGGTGTTCCGCAGCCCCTGCAGATGGGCTCATCTGGTGATGGGCAGACATCCACTCGATGTCCCAGTCGTCCACAGGCATAGCATTTGCCTATCTGCTTGCGGTGTAGCGCGCAGCGTATGAGGGCGTTGCCGTATCTTATGTAGTTTGGAACTTTATAGCCGTCGAAAGCAATGATGACCGTATTAGTCTCTTTAATTCGTTTGGCTGCCAGGGTCAGAGGATTATGCGCATTAACGATTTTGCGGTTGAGTGCGTCTTCGTTCTCGCTGAGCGGGATGTTTCTAATAACGCCTTTACAGGTCTCGTGCGGTGCCGCCCTGTATGCGGCAACCTCATGGGTATGGTCATTGATGATAATATCTCTGATGGTGGCATACTTGGTTGCATTCTCTTCGAGTGGCGTGCTGACCACAACTATGTTCTGTTGCAAGTTAGGGCATATTATATCATTCTCTCGCCCAGACGTCTCAATGCAAGCTGCCGTTGTTATTGCGTCAGCCACTCTTGTGATGCCCAATCTGGCAATATTAAGTCCTCCAAGGATCCTGATGATGATCTTAATATCGTCTTCAGGTAATGGAGGCATTTTACTCTGTCTCACAATGCTTTTTCTAACAGTAGAAGCTTTGCCATTGCTTGCCTGTGGTGGTGGTGTCCCTGTAGGGGTAGTATCCTTGGTTAAACACGCTCCCTTGCCGGTCCTACTGGCCCTGGGTGCAATGATTTTCCAGCCGGCGATCTCGTTGCAATCTTCAGGGTCGATGTCTTCTCCTTCGACGGTGGATCTCATGTCGCCGGAGGGGGGCGCCCGGCGCGTCGCCGGAACGCTAGATGAGGTCCGTTTCCTGGTTAGGCCTACCGCCGTGGCCGTACAAGTTGATAGGAATCACAAAAGGGCCATAAATTAAACAAAAAGTCACTCACACACATAAGAATGGTGTCCACGCGTAGCAAGCAACCTCACGCATCAGGTCATCACAAAAGGAGGCACCAATTCACAAGATGTACGTGCGAAGAATGACGAAAAAGCGGGAGGCGATGTGAGTGCGTCCTACCCTTCCGCACGCAGTGAGAGAGAGCCGACTGTTGCCGGAGCCTCTGATATAAATAGACACTTGGGCCGCAGCTACACGTCGCCTCCCTTCCCTCCCCCTCCCTCCAAGGTCTTTCGCGCGGCGGAAGAAGGCGCGTTTGCTCTACATATATGGTGATTGTAAAGGAGGAAAGAGACGCCTACTTCTGCAGCCCTGTAGGGCGCACGGGGCAGAACGCGTGTTTGTTCTCCGCCGTGGGCTCACTCCCCGTGAAAGCGCGCGTTCCTCGCGCCCTTTCACTCGCACATACAGCGTTCGGCGGCGCGCGGCGACGACTTCATCTCCATTGACGTCATACGGAACCTCACGGCGACGGCGACGGCGACGCCGACGGCAGAAATCTGTTTTGGAGTGTCCATATAATTGCTATCGCAATAAAAAGTTGTCCCAGTTTCACCTGAAAGGCGAAGCATCAATTGCGATAGCAAATTTGTAGAGAGCTATACGGAGTAATGATAATAGCTTTATCAGGTGTATAACCTTCGACTTGCAGCAGCACCGGCAACACGCAGAACTGTTGTCGACGCCGTCGGCGTTTTGCCCGCGTTCGCATAACATGCGTGCGGCGTTGGTGACTGTTGCCGGAGCGTCTGATATAAATAGGCACTTGGTGCCGCAGATAAACGTCGCCTCCATTCCCCTCCCCGCCACGGCCTTTCGCGCGTCGGAAGAAGGCGCGTTTGTTCTACATATATGGTGATTGTAAAGGAGAAAAAAGAGACGCCTACTTCTGCAGCCCTTAAGGCGCAGAACGCGCGTTTGTTCTTCACCGTGCGTTCACTCCCCGTGAAAGCGCGCGTCCCTCGCGCCCTTTCACTCGCACATACAGCGTTCGGCGCGCGGCGACGATTTCATCTCCACTGACGTCATACGGAACCTCACGGCGACGGCGACGCCGACGGCGACGCCGACGGCAGAAATCTGCTTTGGAGTGTCCATATAATTGCTATCGCAATAAAATGCCAGGCCTGCGTGGCACACGCAGCACAGTCACGAGCGTTTCGACCGTATTATCTAGTAATTTGAGTGAATGCGTTAGGAACACGCTTGGGAGGCCGTCGCGTGTGCAAGTCGACGCGTTCCATCGCCAATGCTTTGCGCCGTTCAGCCCAGCCAAGCGGCCGACAATGCCACTACGGCTACAGCGTACTAGAATTCTATACACTGTACTACGGCTGTCACATTCGCTCCCATTGCAACGCGCCCGACGCGGCCTGCTTGGGACGCCGTCGCGCGTGCAAGCCGACGCGTTCCATCGCCAATGGCTAGCGCCTTTCCCGCTCTCGGATTGCAAGCGCTTGCGTGGCTCAGTGGTAGAGAATCCGCCTCCCACGCAGCGGGCCTGGGTTCGGTCCCGGCGAACAGCGAGTACTTTTTAGGGGCGAAGCTCCTTATAACGACACCCGTTCGTCCCCGTCGTAGTAGGTAGCCACGTCTAGTTTTATGAATTGCTCAATAGATGGCGTTGTGTGTCCCTATATGTATGTATACCCATATATACATATATATGTATATGTATAGTATAACCGGAAGCCGACTTCCGCTTCCGGTTCCGCTTCCGTTTCCACTTGCGGTTCCACTTCCGGTTCCGGAAGCCAGCTTCCGGCTTCCGGAGAACGCGTTGAAGGCGGTGGCAAGTCAAGTTCAAGTCGAGGAGCGTTTATGAATATGGGGGTTATACTCTCTCAGCAGTCATGTGATGGCGTCGGCAAACGCGGTGCACGTTCCGGCATGTGTAAACGGCTGCGTAAGACGCTGTGGCCTCTCCCTCTTACTAGAGAGTACTGCACGTTTCTAACGCGTTTGTGCTCAATCAAGGGCTGCAGAAGATAGCGTCAACATTTCCCTTCCCACATGAACCACTTACTAACGCGTTTGTGCTAGCGTCCCCTTAAGCGGGAGATGGTGCAATTATAATGAAAGGCGCTGTTATAAAATAGGAATGACGTCACATATGGCGCGTGTCATTGGTGGAAGTCAATCGTTCGATTTAGTGCGGCGAGACTGGGCGAATTACACGGAATATTCACGGTTTACCGATGATTCCCTCCGGAGCTTCGCCCACTCATCATCATTCACCCCGTGGATATGCGTAGATTTTTTCGCATGCGATAGCGGCTACGGGGCGGCGGCGGCGGCATCATTGCCACCCGAAACTGCTATTGGAATTAGCCCATAACAGCTTACGCTGTAAAAAACGTGGTGACTCTCGGTCTCTCGGAGGACGACTGGAACCGTACGCATTCTGCTTCTGCCTGCGAGCTGTCGTTGCCCACATTGCTTGCACCATGTTTTGCTTGCGAAGCACGCATCAACTTGTCCAGCAACGTGTTCAGTACCAGCGACTTAACCTTCGCCACTACAAGGTTGGTTCCACACTGCTATCAGGTGAAACATCTAGCCACAACTAGCCAAACGCCAAAAAACTGTATTTGCTGCGAAATAAACTCGATTATCGCAAGGTAAGTACAGTTGTCTTATTTTTATTCTGAAGTATAGTGTTTCAGCTAAGTGTATTGCCTAATACGTGTTTTTTTCCAGGGATTACGTACAGCCACTTTTTACTACGTACGTAGACGGTGCTGCACCGCTTCAGCGTCCGCTGAAACACACTGTCTGTTTGAAAACACGCAGCACGGCACATTTCGGCTGTTACACTCAAGAAGACCAAAGCTGGATTGTCGTAATTCTTACTCAGAAAGTACATTCTGCGAGCTGACTGGTGTTCAGAACTTCCTGCAAAACTATAATCTGTTGTATTGTAGCTTGCTTAGGCGTTTATCATGAAATAATGCACCCTTTCTTTGCTACCTCTGTTCTAAAAGCTTACGCATTGCCAAAGGCTAAGTAAAGCTACCCACAAGCACTTACGAGAAGTCTTGTGATGAAGGCGTAATTCATCATAATTGGCTAGTTAGAACAAAAATCACATATTTTGATGCAGCGGCATTTCCTACCTAATTATTGCATATTTCTGCTTCTTTTTTCAGCTTCAACAACTTCTTTGAATAGAGCAATCATATCGGTGGGAGGTTGCCTTCAATATAATGAACGCCATCATGGGTCATGCAGTTCAACTTCCGTACAGCTTGCATGGGAATAAAAGCAACAGACTGTTTAACATACCGCTATGCAGAGTGGGAACAGGTGATACGCATTTAATTTCTCAGTTTTGTGCCTCTTGTTTATATTATGCACTGCTGGCAGTGTTGAGATAATATAGGTATATGTATTGTATGCAGATGGTGCCTCAGAGACGCAGAGATCGACATCAATCAAGCGCAAGACTTCATAAGAAAGTGGCTGCCAGGCGCCGTCGACTGAGCTAATAGCAGAAGGCGGGGTTACGCCGAAGTGGCTCAACCCGTTCAGCATCTTCCAAGTCACCCTTTTGCGAGCCCAGCCTCAACCCCCTGTAACGTCATAAACAAAGCTTTCGTAGGTGTGCCACATGATTAGGGATACGAGCGACAATCTGTATCAACCTATTTTAACACCAATAAAGAAATTATGTGTCATTATTTGGTGAATTTATAGTAGATCATGGCATGTTGCATCGAGCTACAGTGCAATATTTGCGCAATTTAAAATCGTAGGAAATAACGGCATCCCCCACATACATCACAGTCTGCCAATATGGTCATGCCAGTGGGTAATGCGGGACAATAAATTGACTAAAAGCGGCAGAGCCGGCTATTGACCAATACCGGTGCAGCCAGTAGGCAAGGTGGGACACTAGAATGGCAATAAACGGCAGAGCTAGCTACCTGTCCGTATTGGCGCTGCCACATGACGGCCGAAATATGCCCTTTAGTGGCATGCCCGCACTGGGCATTCCCGAGGGGGGTAGCGCTGCCAGTTTCGGGCCTATATTTATGCCGGGGTTTGCCGTGATATTATCGTGCTGAAGCCAGCCTGTTTGTGCTGCCTGGGACCTGATATACATGGATGGGGGCATGCAGTGCCTGTAGCGTATTACGAGTGCCCTGCGCACGGTACATGGCCGTGGTGGTGGCGCATGTACGATAATTTCAAGACAGACGAATTTTGCCCCGTTCGCGTCGGATATTTGCGAAGCTTTTATTTTGAGGCTAAATAACGTGAGACTGCGTGTGCGAGGCGTATTCAGTGTTTGTCATAAAAAATCATGAATTTGTCTAAACCTATAGCTGCTCCTATGTACGATGCTTGAAAGAGACACCACAAAGTGAGACACCACCATTGAGACACCGAAACTTACATAAGACGTGTCTTATTTCTGATGCTAGAGCGGGACATTTGCCGAAGCAGCCAAGTGACCTGGCTGCACAGTTCTCTGGAGAATGGGCTTATGGAATTCAAGGAAGGACGTTTTGATATGCCTATACAACAGTGTCATCGATTAATCCCAATTTATGTTTGACCCAATCACTAGCCTGCTATTACAGCATTTCACAACAAAGCTCTCCAATTTCTGTTGTGTTTGTACGTATCTAAATAGTTAAGAAAATCCGACAACAGTCAACTGTAGTGATAATCTGTCTACACAGCTCTCGCTTCCTATAGCGAGCTGCATGAATTAAATAACGCGTGCATGAATTAAATAACGAATTATACAGGGTGTCTTTTTATGTCAAATATTTTTAATGGCTGTTGCAAATACCAGCTTTCCGCTTCTTCATCTGGGTTACATTTAACAGGTAGACATTTCTTTTTATTGCGATAGCAATTATATGGACACTTGAACCGGATTTTTGCCGTCGCCGTCGTCGTCGCCGTCGTCGTCGCCGTCGTCGTCGCCGTCGCCGTGAGGTTCCGTATAGATAAAATCTTCGCCGCGCGCCGTATGCCCCAGAGGCAGCGTGCTAGGACGCGCGCTATCACGGAGAGCGAACGCACTCAATCTCCCACGCGCAAGCAAGGAAGCGGAAATCCAGCGCCGGAGGGAGCAGGGGGGGGGGGGGGGGGGCACTTCTCTGCCAACAACCGCGCTCGTCGCTCGTCCGCACAGTCTCTTATCTCTCCCACGCGCATGCAAGGGAGCGGGAAGCCAGCGCCGGAAAGAGCGGGGGGGGGGGGGGGCGCACTTCTACGCTGCCAACAACCGCGCTCGTCGTTCGTTCGACCGCACCGTCTCTTATCTCCACACGGCTCTGACCTTTATGCGCATTCGCCGCTCAGTTTCCGTTGAAGCGATAGACCACACGTACCTTCGCCCGCTGCCAGCGTTTTGACGGTCGTTGTCTGCAGTCATTCAGTGTGATAAATTCATGTTTGTTTGTGCGCGCTCACACCACGCTTGTTCAATCAGTTAGTAATAGTCGGGCCACATTTTCCAACGCACGCTACACATGCAATGCTGCCCGGGTCGGCAGTGCAGCGCTACAGGTGTGTCCCTTCGCACGCGCTGCCCACGGGAAGCGCTTCTCATCAACACCACCGTTTCACATGCGCCTTCTCGTGGTCATCGAGTCTCTCTTCATGTCGGTCTACTTGCGCCGCAGCACACCTGCTTACTCAATCAGCTCATGTTTACTACAATTCATATTGCTACCAAAGCCGCTCACCTTATTTCGTATGACATTGCTGTGTTGCTATCGCATTCATCGCTTCGCCCTTAGGGCGAAACTGTGACATTTTTTTTAAATACCTAGTAGTGCAGAAGTTTGTAATTCAAGAAATCGTGCCAGTTATATTTCGGATTAATAACTTTAGTCCACGTGTTGCGATGGTGGAAATGAGCTCGTTAACATGCAGGGCATATTCAGTTTCAACCAAGTTTGTAACCAGTAGCCGTTTCAAGATATACGTCAAAGTGTGCCGCAAAAATGTCTTGGTGTCATATCTATTTTCTTCCTTCCCTGCGAATATATGCAATGCTCGAGGGAAGTAAATAGGTCACCAACTCAGGTTGCTGACTTCGCCTTCCTATATCTCGAAATTGGTGCTAGTTACAAAACTTGTTTCAATTGAATTGGTCCTGTATGCTGACGGGTTCGAATTCCGCCATTACAACATGTGCCCTAAAGCGATAAACTCAAAAGATAATTAATGCGATTTTTTCTGTGAAATGCGACCTATGCACTCGCGACTTATGCAAAGTGTAATGTCCACTAGGTAAAGTAACCAAGTTGAGGAAGTGTAATATGCTGGTACCTGCGACAAAAGACCTTATCTGCGACAAAGGACCATGGACATGAAAACCTCCGGGTTTGCGTGACTAAAGAAAGCACCTAAATATGATTACCGATGAAAGAACGCTGGCCGCGGACAAGCCACGCTGTTGCTGTCGTGGGGAAGTCGTGTGTCGGCCGAACGCGGCCACGTAACCGGCGATCACGACGCCGGCCCGGTGTCGTCGGCCGACCGCCTGCCGGTGGTGGCCAAACGGGCTGGTCACTTGCACCAACCAACCGCCGCCAGTCCAACATGGCCGAGATCGGGCCGTCTACTTTTTAATTGGTAATAGACGTCGCCCATCTTCAACAAAGCTCATTTTTTTGCTTGGGTAGACAACCTGACTCATACTGCCACTGCAAACAACTCGAGTCTTGCCAGCGAAATTTCCTTAGCCCTTGCGCCCATAAAATCCATAAATCAATCGAAATTTCTTAAGAGCGATTGTACCTTTGTCGATGAGTAAGTTCGCTCATTTGCTCTTATCGGAGTATCCTGATGCTATGTATGCTGCTACTCTGTACGCAATTGGACCTGCATCTGAGAAAACATGTATCTGTTTAGAGTGAAATCAACCAGGTCTTGAAGCTCTCCTGCTGGCTTCGTAGTGGGTCGTCCATTTTAGTTTTGGTATCCAAATATTCTGTAGCAATTACTTGGCTGTATGAAATTAATTGTTCCATGAAAGCTCGTCTGGTCGGAATTGCTCATTAGTAAAACAAGCACCAACAAAAATGCATGAGCCATTCAACTCTGTGAAGGTGGATGACCAGCGAAGCTGTTTAGCGCACGATACAGAGGTGACAGAGAATTCTGAACAATGCTACGAACTCGCCCCGCAATCCGTAGATCCGCCTGAAGCCTCCGATGACACGCCTGCCTATATACTCTCGCTCTCCGCCTTAAACCACATCCATGATGAACAGCTGCGTGATCCTATCTTACGTGAGCTTATACAGAAGCTGGATTCCGTAGCACCTGATCGATCGCTTCGCCTCTTCGTGCTTGAAAATGGCACATTATACCGCCACAACGTCCTTCCTGAGGGACGCGATCTGTTGCTCGTCATTCCTACGCATCTGCGCTTGAGCGTTCTCGGCCAGCTCCATGACGCCCCGACCGCTGGTCACCTTGGAGATTCCCGGACCTACGACCGCGTTCGGCGTCACTTCTGGCCCGGTCTTTACCGCTCTGTTCGCCGCTACGTTGCTGCTTGCGAACCGCGCCAACGCCGAAAGAAACCGCCAGTGCTTGCTGCTGGCCTCCTTCAGCCCCTTGAAGTCCCGTGTGACCCCTTCTTCAGAGTTGGCCTTGACATCCTCAGTTCCTTCCCTGCCTCTACTTCTGAAAACAGATAGATTGCCGTTGCTACGGACCACACCACCCTATACGCAATTGCACGCGCCCTCTCTACCAGTTGTGTTACGGACATCGCTGATTTCCTGCTACACGATATCATCGTACATCACGGAGCCCCTTGTCAACTCCTCACCGACCGTGGCCGATACTTTCTCCCCAGAGTTATCGATGGCTTGCTTCGCTCCTGCGCGACAAAACACAAATTTAAGACGGCTTATCACCCACTAACCAACGGCTTGACAGAACGCTTCAATTGGACGCTAACTGACATGCTTTCTATGTATGTCTCTTCTGACCATCAAGACTGGGACGTTGCGTTGCCCTTCGTTATATTTGCCTACAATTCTTCCCGTCATGATACTGTTGGTTCTTCACCCTTTTATTGCGATAGCAATTATATGGACACTCCAAAGCAGATTTCTGCCGTCGGCCTCGCCGTCGCCGTGAGGTTCCGCATGACGTCAATAGAGATGAAATCGTCGCCGCGCGCCGAACGCCGTATGTGCGAGTGAAAGGGCGCGAAGGACGCGCGCTTTCACGGGGAGTGAACCCACGGCGGAGAGCAAACGCGCGTTCTGCGCCGTGCTCCCTTAAGGGTTGCCGAAGTAGGCGTCTCTTTCCTCCTTTACAATGTACAGCAAACGCACCTTCTTCCGACGCACGAAAAGCCTTGAGGGGGGGGGGGGGAGGGAGTTGACGTTTAGCTGCAGCAACAAGTACCTATTTATATAAAAACGTTGTGAGGCGAGAAGGTGGTAAAGACTTCCGACGCTGCTCGATGAGTGTCCCGTTCTGGCCTCACCAGGCGAGACAGAGCCACCTTGCTGCGACTCCGGACTGGCTGCATATGGACAGCAGCTAGGCTTCATGCCAAAGGCCGCAGCGCCTCCCCCTCGTGCCAACGATGCGGTGACGCCGAGACACTCGAACACCTCCTCTGCGCCTGTCCAGCCCTAGCACAGGAACGTTCAAAGGTCATCCGAGCCTATAGACTGCAGGGACTTCCTGCTGACACACTGACCAACCTGCTGTTCCCATCCCGCTACCATCTCCCCGCACTACACAGCCTCGTGGAGTTCGTGGAGGCGAGTGGGATAGCAGCATACCGCTGAGCGTACCTGCCCTTGCCGGTCCCTGCCGCCTCTGCTGCCTACCCATGTGCGGACGAGCCCCCTGAACTATCTCTCTTCTCTTTTTCTTTACCTCCTACTCCCCCTATCCCCTACGACGCTGCGCCCTGCTCCCTTATGGGCTGCAGAATAAAGCGTCTCTTCCTTATGTATAATAAACACCATGCGTTTCATTGGAAATTTTTCGAAGATGGCGGAGCCGCTGACTCACCTCACGAGGGACGATGTTTCGTTCTTGTTGACCTCAGTTCAAGAGACTGCTTTCACCGAGCTTCGACAGCGCCTGGTGTCAGCACCAGTTTTGGCCCACTTTGACGAGAAGGCGGACACGGAAGTTTATACCGACGCCAGTAATGTTGGTCTTGGTGCAGTACTTCTACAACGGCAGGAAGGCATTGAAAGAGTGATCGCCTATACAAGTCGCACAGTATCGTGTGCGTACCACCACAGAGAAATAGTGTCTGCCGTCGTATGGGCGCTGGCCAAATTTCAAGCTTACCTCCACGGCCGCCCATTCAGAGTTGTAACCGACCATCACTCGTTATGCTGGCTTGGAAACATGCGGGCCTTCTGGACGACTGGCACAGTGGAGTCTACGTTTGCAGGAATACGACATGACCATCGTGTACAAGTCGGCCGCATACACGAAGACGCTGACGCACTCTCGCTCGCCCCTATCGACACTACCGACCAAGACATTGAGGATGACGGCGCTTTCCTTAGGGCCGTAAGCGTTACTGATTTGTCCACATGGCAGCGTGCGGACGACGCACTACGACCTATATTCGAACATCTAGAAGGAAAAAAACCCATCAATACCCCGAAATATTGCTCGAGGATTGTCGTCTTGTTGTTTACGACATGGCGTCTTGTACAAAAAGAACTCAGCGGTCAATAGCAAGACCTACCTTTTGGTCGTTCCTGCGGACGTCCGTGCCGAAGTTTTGTTCGCCTGTCATGACGAGCCTCCGTCTGGTCATTCGGTTTAACGCGAACGCTTGCTAGAGTGCGCAAATCCTACTACTGGCCGAAACTTGCCGATTGTGTTAAGCGGTACGTTCAAGCCTGCCGTGAATGCCAGTGCAGAAAGTCGCTAGCTATGAAGCCAGCGGGATTGCTCAGTCTGATTGACCCACCTGGCAAACCTTTCGACCAGGTCGGCATGGATCTTCTGGGCCCGTTTCTACTGTCATCTTTTGGCGACATGTGGATAATCGTCGCCACAGACTAGTTAACGCGGTATGCAGAGACAAAGGCGTGACCTCGAGGCACAGCTTCCAAGGTTGCCCAGATTTTCATACAGAGCATCGTGCTACGGCATGGCGCCCCATCGCAAGTCATCACAGACCGAGGCAAAGCCTTCACAGCGCAGCTCATTGAAGACGTTTTTAACTCAGCTGCATTTCCCCTCGAAGGACAACTGCCTATCATCCGCAGACAAACGGCTTCGCCGAACGACTGAACAAAACGATCACTGACATGATGTCTGTGTACGTAGACGCAGAGAACAACACGTGGGACGAGATACTCCCTTACGGCGCATCCCTGGTAGTAATAAAAAAACAAGTTGACGATATCCGGACGCTTGCCGATCAAAATGCAAAAGATATCGCATTGATTAAGACCAGGCTGGATGACTCGGAAGACCGCGCACAACGCTCCAACCTAGTATTTATTTATTTATTTATTTATTTATTTATTTATTTGAATATGTACTGCAGGCCAACTTGGCCCAAGCAGGAGGGGCAGATACATGATAATAGAAACAATGATAAAATGATACATACAACGGTACAATATTCAAGTAATAGATAACAATACGCTCTAAATACAAAGCATGAAGGACAGAAAAAAGCTACAATGAATACATATTAAGTAATAACGCATTATCACGTACTTAGTCAAACCCAACATCAGCAGGAAAAAAAAACCTCACAACTAACATAAAATGTGCTCCTCCGGAGACTTATGTAAATGTAGACTTATGTAAACACACACATATGTAAATTTGGCGACATTATTACTGATTCTGGAAGTATATTCGAGTCCTGTATAGTTCTCGGAAGTTAACTGTTTTGGAATGCTTTAGTTCTGGCAAAAATTGGTTGCAAAAATTAGCTCGAGTGTGTCTTGTTTGACTTGCTGTTAAAGGACGAAGGTATGGAAGATCAGTTAACTTCGTGTAACCAATCTTTATAATATGAAGAAATTTCATGCGATGGAATTTCCTTCTAGAATATAAGGAAAATGTTTTGTTTTATTGCGATAGCAATTATATGGACACTTCAACCGGATTTCTGCCGTCGGCGTCGCCGTCGCCGTCGCCGTCGCCGTGAGGTTCCGTATAGATAAAATCTTCGCCGCGCGCCGTATGCCCCAGAGGCAGCGTGCGGGGACGCGCGCTATCACGGAGAGCGAACGCACTCAATCACCCACGCGCAAGCAAGAAAGCGGAGCCCCCCCCCCCCCCCCCCTTGCTCCCAGCGCCGGAGGGAGCAGGGGGGGGGGGGCACTTCTCTGCCAACAACCGCGCTCGTCGCTCGTCCGCACAGTCTCTTATCTCTCCCACGCGCAAGCAAGGAAGCGGGAAGCCAGCGCCGGAAGGAGCGGGGGGGGGGGGCGCACTTTTACGCTGCCAACAACCGCGCTCGTCGTTCGTTCGACCGCACCGTCTCTTATCTCCACACGGCTCTGACCTTTATGCGCATTCGCCGCTCAGTTTCCGTTGAAGCGATAGACCGCGCGTACCTTCGCCCCCTGCTGCGGCGTATATATCCGCTCGCTGCCAGCGTTTTGACGGTCGTTGTCTGCAGTCATTTAGTGTGATCTATTCATGTTTGTTTGTGCGCGCTCACACCACGCTTCTTCAATCAGTTAGTAATAGTCGGGCCACATTTTCCAACGCACGCTACACATGCAATGCTGCCTGGGTCGGCAGTGCAGCGCTACAGGTGTGTCCCTTCGCACGCGCTGCCCACGGGAAGCGCTTCTCATCAACACCACCGTTTCACACTCGCCGTCTCGTGGTCATCGAGTCTCTCTTCATGTCGGTCTACTTACGCCGCAGCACACCTGCTTACTTAATCAGCTCATGTTTACTACAATTCATATTGCTACCAAAGCCGCTCACCTTACTTCGTATGACATTGCTGTGTTGCTATCGCATTCATCGCTTCGCCCTTAGGGCGAAACTGTGACATTTTTTCTTCATTATTTTACTTTGGATTAACTTTGGATCATTATTCTTTGGATTAACAGATAGTGAACGTGAAATGCGGGCCGAATCAGAATCGTTAATAATAGAACTATGCCGTAAAGAATTAAATATAACTGTTCAGTCGGTGGACATTGAACGCGCCCAGTGTTTGGGCAAATTCAAAGTAAACAACAATCGGCCGATTATTGTTAAACTTTCTCATTTTAAAGTAAAGGAACAAATTCCTTCACAAGGCAGGAAACTGAAGGGCACTGAATATAGAATTTCAGAAGATTATTCTCCTAACACTTGTAGCGCCGCGAAACGGCGCTTCCGTGCGCACTGCCAAGAGCGCATGCGCGAGGAGCCACGTGACTTTTCTTCGTAAGCTTCGGAGTGAATAAAAGTTCAGTTGTTGTTTGGGATGCGTGTTGCCTGTACTCGCTTGGCTCAGCCTTGCAGCGCGTCCTAACATTGGTGACTCGGAATAGTGGTGCAGCCACCGGGGTTGAGCATCAACGTCGCTATGATTTCGACGTCGACGACGGACTCCACGACTATGACTTCGACGTCCACGACGGACGCTACGCCGACAGTCTCTTCAGTCGACGGTAAGCTGCCCTCCTTTTGGACCGCAGACCCCGCACTCTGGTTTATTCAAGTCGAAGCGCAGTTCGCAGCACGACGCATCACAGCAGACCTTACCAAATACCACTACGTCGTAAGCAGTCTCCCGCTGCCCATAGCCAGTGAAATACGGGATCTTTTACTCGACCCGCCTGCTAAAAAAGCATACGCAAAGCTAAAAGAGACCCTCATCCGCCGTGTCAGGCCCCCCGAATCGCAGCGACTACAGCAACTGCTTCGCGACACGGACCTCGGCGACCGTACTCCCAGTCAGCGGTTGCGGCACATGCAACTATTGTGCGGGGAAACAACAAACAAGGTAGACGGAGCATTATTCCGAGAACTTTTTTTTGCAAAAGCTGCCAGCTGCCGTCAAGTGTCCGCTTGGTTGTCGCTGCGTCAGAACAGAAAGACCTAGCTGCAGTCGCCGAGCTTGCTGATCGGCTCATAGCGATCACCACGCCCACATCACTGGCTGCCGTGCGAGCACAACATGCTCAGGACGAACTTCAGCAAATGCATGACATTTCTCGACTCACCGCAACGTTATCAGCTTTGCGCACAAGCAGGAATGCACCAAAGTTTAGCGAGCCAAACACGTCGCTATCGCAACCTCAGCGGGAAAATATATGCTGGCATCATCGGCGGTTCGGAAATGCTGCGCGTAACTGCGTTCCACCCTGCGCGCGCTCGGGAAACGACAGCGGCAAGCACTGAGGGCGACCAGTGCTTCTACGTTGCCTTCTAGTCGTCCCTCGGTATTTTTTGTTACCGACCACAACAACGGGGCTCGTTTCTTAGTCGATACAGGCACCGAGGTGAGCGTGATACCCGCGTCACAAGCCGAAAGGAAGAATCCTTGTACATCGCCACTCCAAGCCGTCAATGACACGGTAATACGAACATACGGACATCGTTCGCTCACGCTGAACTTCGGTTTCAACAGAACGTTCAAATGGGTGTTCATAGCCGCTGATGTCAAGTTCGCCATATTGGGCGCTGACTTTCTGCAATACTTCGGTCTGCTGGTTGATGTTCGGAACAAACGGCTTCAGGATCCTGTATGTCGTGCACTGGTACAAGGCAAGCCGTGTTGGCGGCCTCCTCACAGCCCGACATTACTCCGTCCGTCCGGAGAATCACGCTTCACCACCCTAGTACAAGAATTCCCAGAGCTGACGCGACAGCAACAGGCATTCGCCGAAGTGAAACACGATGTTCAGCATCACATAGAAATCACAGGACCACCGGTCTACGCGCGGCCACGGCGTCTTTCACCCTAGAAGCTACGGCTAGCCCGACAGGTGTTTTCGCATATGATGGAACTCGGCATAGTACGCCCTTCGTCCAGCCCATATGGGTCGCCTCTTCACATGGTCCCCAAATCAACAGGCGGCGACTGGCGTCCTTGTGGGGATTATAGGGCACTAAACCGTGTGACTGTACCGGACCGTTACCCAGTGCCGCATATCCACGGCCTCACCTCCTGCCAGGATGGCGCTAACATCTTGTCAAAAATAGATCTGGTGAGAGCATATCATCAAATACCTGTAGCACCAGAGGTAGTTCCCAAGACTGCAATAACAACGCCATTTGGAATGTTCGAATTTCTACGGATGCCTTTCGGCTTACGGAATGCAGGCCAAACTTTTCAACGGTTCATGGATGGCGTTGTCCGGGGCCTCGACATCTGCAAGGTTTACCTGGATGACCTGCTGATTGATAGCCGCACGCCCGCAGAGCACGAAAGTCATCTACGCTGCGTACTACAGCGACTTGCAGAGCACGGGACGTTATAAATATGGCCAAGTGCGTGTTCGGGGTACCGTCGCTACCATTTTTGGGCCACAGCATTTCAAGCGCGGGAGTGCAACCAAATCAGGACAAGGTCGAAGCAGTACGACAGTTTCCACAGCCAAAAACCATCCGCCAGCTCCGAGAGTTCCTGGGACTCGTAAACTTCTACCGTAGGTTCGTTCCGAAGTGCGCCCACATCCTTCACCCGCTGCACATCCTACTAGCAGCATCGGGGACTAATGCAAGCACCATTCAGTGGAACGACCAAGCCGTTGAAGCGTTCCTGCATATTAAGGAGGCTCGCGCAAATGCCGCTCTGCTCGTGTACCCACAGCCCGGGGTTCCGCAATGCGTAATGGTGGACGCCTCCGACGTAGCTATTGGAGCCGTATAGCAGCAGAAGTCGAGCGGAAGGTGGCGACCGATTTCCTCCTTCTCCAGAAAATTGAGCCCGTCCGAACGATGGTACAGCACCTTTGGTAGGGAGCTCCTGGCCATATACGCTGCTATACGACATTTCCGCCACTATGTAGAAGGGCGAGAATTTTTTGTACTCGCGGATCACAAGCCGCTGACTTACGCATTGCGCGCGATCAACTCAGACACGGGTGCACACGTGGCACGAGAGCTCCGCCAAATGTCGTACATCGCAGAATTCACGACTGATATACGCCATGTCAGCGGGAAGCACAATGCAGCGGCAGATGCTCTTTCGCGCAGCACAGTGAACGCCATCAGCCTACCAAACGGCATTGACTTCACCGCACTAACGACCGCTCAACACAGCGACAGGGAGTTGAAACACCTACTGAAGTCCACAACCAGCGCCTTGAAGCTGCAATGGGTGGATGGACCGACAGGATCTGTATGCTGTCACATGTCCACAGGTAAGGCCGATAGTTCGTGCCCCATGATTTTCGCCGCAACTATTATGAATTGCTGCACGGCCTCTCGCATCCGGGGATTCAAGCCACTCAACGGCTGTGCACATCTAGGTTCGTGTGGCCCGGAATGAACCGGGATGTCCGAAGTTGGACACGCGAGGGCCTATCATGTAAGCGCTCCAAAGTTCAGCGCCATACGGTGACCTCCTTAGGATCCTTCCCCGAGCCGGACACTCGATTTTCCCATGTGCATTTGGACCTTGTGGAATCATTGCCTTATTGCCAAGAGCAAAACTACTTACTAACTTGCGTCGACCACTTCAAGCGGTGGCCGGAGGCGTCCCCATTCCAGATATGACCGCCGACACTGTGACCCGCGCTTTCATCTACCACTGGGTAACGCGATTCGGAGTTCCATCAACAGTGACAACGGATGGCGGAACGCAATTTGAGTCTGCCCTAATCGGGAACATCACGCGGCTCCTAGGAATCATGCGCATCAGAACCACGGCCTACCACCCCATCAGCAACGGTATGGTGGAAAGGTTCCATCGCCAGCTAAAGACTAGCCTGACGGCAACTTCAAGTCACAGTTGGGTAGAGGCGCTACCCCTGGTTTTATTGGGAATTAGGACAGCTCTGAAAGCGGACATTGGTTGCTGCTCGGCTGAACTCGTATACGGCACAACACTTCGCCTTCCGGGGGAGTTTGTCGCTGACAGTAAAAACGCAAACGCCAAGGCCAACAACGATTAGGCCCTGCGACTGCGGGACATTGAGCAACCTACGCGCTGTCCCTCCGCGTCTGCCAGCACCACGGCTTGTCCACGTCCACAGTGATCTCTCCTCCTGCTCTCACGTGTTTCTAAGGCGCGACGTCGTACAGCGTCCACTCCAGCCCCCGTATGATGGGCCGTTCAAGATGGTGAAACGAGGAGAAAAGCACATCACGATCGACCAAGGTGGCCGTCACGACGTGGTTTCGCTTGACCGCGTAAAACCAGCGCATGTGGACAGCAACAATGACGTGCGTGCGTCATCTCGACAGCCACAAGGACTACCAGCAGAACAGACTGAACCGGCTCAACGAGTCGTCGAAAGGTTCACATGGAGTGGACGGCGCACAAGACCTCCGTTGCGAATGAACTTATGAACTGCAGGTCATTGTGGACCCATCCACTAGGGGGGGCGTATTCTAGCGCCGCGAAGCGGCGCTTCTGTTCGCAATGCCAAGAGCGCATGCGCGAGGAACCACGTGACTTTTCTTCGTGAGCTTCGGTGTGAATAAAAGTTCAGTTGTTTGGGATGCGTGTTGCTTATACTCGCTTGGCTCAGCCTTGCAACGCGTCCCAACACACTCTAACAGCTAGAAGGCGTTTAGTCGAATTCGCCAAAAAGACACAACAGAAGCCGTTCAAGCTCCGGCACGACAAGCTAACTATTGGTAACAAAGCTTACACGATTGATCGTAACATCCAAAAGATTGTCCCTCGTACTTTAAATGCCTAGGCCCTGCAGCAATGCCAACTCCAAGAAGAATTTCTTTTCGTTTGTTTTTGTTAACATTAGAAGCATTTTACTGAAGCTTGACGCTCTCGGTAATCTTGCCAACACAACAGTCTGATCTAATCGTAATTACTGAAACATGGCTTAACTATACAATAGAAGACTCTGAAATACTGGCATTTTTTCCTAATTTCAATATCTTCAGGCATGATCGAACTAACAAACATGGTGGTGGCCTATTTATTGGCGCACATAAGGACCTTCAGTGTACTGAAATTAAGACATCGTCCTCCCTAGAAATTCTCTTCATCCTGTGTAGCGCGTCTTACCTACCCACAATAATTGCAGTCTGCTATCGCCCCCCTGGTAATGATCCTAACTTTGTTGCAGATTTCCACGAAACATTGCGTTTGGTAACTGAATTACATCCCCACTCTCCGATGTTACTGTTCGGTGATCTTAACTTTCCCACAATAAACTGGACTAACCTGGCATCAGCAACGTTCCCATACAAAAATACTTCCTTACTTTCTTTAGAACTCTTACCAACTTTCTATCAACTTTAGTAACATCGTATGTGCTATTACTTTCTATTAACATATGTTACAAGAAAGTTGGTAGAATCTCTTTACTTCGGTTTGAAGAAAGCTTGTTTAAAGCAACATTAAAGAAAGTTGATAGGCTCCGTTCTTGTTTTCGCTTGAAGCAAGTTTGTTTAAAAAAAGTTTAAAGAAAGTTGGTAGGCCCTGTCCTTACTTTTGTGTAAAGGAAATCATAACAATTGTATTTGTTTCATTCATTTGCTCAATTAACACTGCAATAAAGAAGCATAACACGCAATATTGGTCATAGAATAATTAGTACGAATAACCTGAGTCTCATACTGATAATTGCTTCCTGCAGTTTAAGGGAAAGCGAGGAGAGAATAACTTTTGCTATGACGCGTGCATATATAATTAGCAGGTAAAATAAGGTAAAATATATTGGCCTGCCCCAGTGAAATTGTATATTACGTGTTTTCTACATAAAAAAAAGTTTGTCACACATTGGTACTCGAACCAGGGACTTCTGCGTGAGGCAGAGACGCTACCACTGCTCCACGTATTACATTAGCTATTGCAGTACCAATGCATTGACTAGACTTTCTGACACGTCGTAAGGCCGTTTATTTGTTTTAGCAAGGCAGTGCGTTGGGCGAGTTAGTGCATAGCTAAACAATTTGCTAAACATAGCTAAACAAGTTTGGTGCCCTATCCTGTCTACCCTTGGTTTTCCTTTTTCTTTTCCTCGCGCCACAACTCATTTGTTTAACCGTTTATTTGTCTTCACGACGCTTACCTTTTTTTCGGAATTCGGCTTCTTGAGAAACCTTTCCTTTACTATTTTATGGAAAACTATACACAAAGCTTAGCGTTCTCGCAAATGCAGTACCTGCGGTCGCTGTTAAAAGAGCCTTTCTTTTCGAAACTGCGGGTGATCGCTGTGTTGATGTACTGGCGGAAATCGTACGGCAGCTTCGGTAAATGCTTGCTTGGGCGCACAAGTGCATAATTTACGATTGTCAGTTTACTGAGTACTCAGTTGTGTACCTGGCGTGGCTGTATCTGTTTGTTTACGCGTGCGTGCAAGCGGTACGCCTGGTGCTCTTCAGCCGAAGCTTCAGCTGCTGTAGCACGCCAGCCATCGTCATGTTTTGTGACCTTTATTCCTGACGCTAAGAGAAAATATGGTCTCACCAATTCAAGATGAGGGCACATATTCTCGAAAACACTACACTTGGCACCATAATTAACGTGTATATGGGCGGTGATCATGAATATGTGCTCGGTAAGTGTCATATTAGCCCGTAGGCCGTCCGCCATTTTAAGCAGACGGAGCCGCGCGGGCGGCGCGGGGATTAGCTCATGCTTCAGCTACGACTTCCCCTGAGTGACAAATGCGAATCTCGAAGGCCATGCTCCTGAAGCGATGCGAATCAAGGAGGCAAGTTCCCCTTCGTTAACCGCAGTGTGGCGCTGCTGAAGTGTTTTGTTGTTCACTCTCTCGAGTGAAGCCGAACAGGACGGTCATGGCCGAGTGGAGCTCAGCGCAGCAGGAGCAGCATACCAATGAATAAGTTCAATTTTTGTTTATATTTATTTGGTTGATAGAAGTGTTAGGGTACCCGAGCTATCTATATATTGTTTTTCATGCTTTTTGGGTTTCTTGGTTAGTTTGGTAGGACGTTAGTAGGTAGCGAATAATTCTATTTTTTTGGAAGCGGGTTGTGGCGCACGTGTTGCATGGTGAAAGCAGTGTAAAGCGGCAGTATTAAACCGCGTTAGGGAAGCTAGCCGAGGTAGCCGGATAGCGAGTTTACTGTACGGCTTACCGTGGGGCTTTGTTGAGGTATTTTGGTGGGCTTTCTCGTTAGGTGGTTGGGTGGACAATGGTGCGGCAGGCTAGGAAGGACAGGGGTGATGACGAGCTGGTGCAGTGCGAGGAGTGCAAACGTTGGTGTTATTTGGACGAGACGCACTTCGCCAGTTTAGCCGACGCTGCGGAGGCTAGCTTCGCGTGCAGGTCGTGTGCAGGATTTAAGGGAGCTGTGCGGCGGATGGAAGGGGAATGGGCAATCAGTGTGGAAGAGCTAAAAGGGGAGCTGAACGTGGAGCGAGAGCGGCGAATTGAGCTCGAAACTCGGATCGGCGAGTTGCTTCAGAGGGAGGGGGCCGAGGCCGTCCTGGTAAAGCGAATAGCTGGCGAGCTACAAGAAGAACGGGAAAAGCGGGTCGTGCTGGAAGAGCGGGTGGAGGCGCTAATGGCACAGGCGGCGCGTAATCCCGGGTTAGCTCAGGAGAGCAGCGGGGACAGCGCGGAGACTCAGGCAGAGGCATGCCAAGAGAGCCGGGAGGGACGCCTAGGGGCCGTTGAACAGCAGGCTAGAGCCGACGGCAACACGGTGGTTCCACAACTCTACAGCGAGGTAGCGCGGCAGGCTTTGGGTGGGAAGGGACGGACGGCAGGGAGCACATCGTCACGTGTCAGTGGCGCACGGCGGGTGCAGAACCAGCTAGCGCCAACTGGAGGACGACAATCGCAGGCGGGAGACAAACGTGTCGAGCGAAGGGTCCTAGTGGTGGGGGACTCCAACGTAGCTAGGGTTGAGGAGGGCGTCCTTATAACAGTGAAGGCTGATGGGCGGGTGAGGGTGGAGGCCCAGTCAGGGAAGGGCATGGTTGACGCAATGGCAAAATCTCAGAAGGTGGTATTGGACAACCTGGAGCATGAACATCTGGTCGTTATTCATGCTGGTCTCAACGATGTGCTGAAGGGAAGGAGCCAGAACCTAAACAGACAGTTAGAGGTTGGGTTGCGTAAACTCAGAGAAACCTCTGCGAAGGTGCATGTGACCATATGCACAATCCCACAGGTCGGGGACCAGGCTAGCGGGATGCAACGGAGTGTGCTTGAGGCTAACCGGGTCATTAGGGGTCTGAGCCGACCACTTGGGTACGGCATAATGGAGGTAAACCGGGAAGTGTGCCAGTCTGGCTCCCACCCTCTTGCACAGGATGGCATTCACTACAGTGGTGCCACGGGCGGGAGGGTAGGCAGTAGGATAGGGCGCCAAGCTACGGCTTTTTTGGGGGGATCCAGAGCCCTAAGACCACCAGTGTAGACGAATACGGACCCAGAGAGGCCACACGATTCAAGAAACGTAGAATCGGTAGGAGAAGAAATAGACGTAAGCACCAGGGGCAAGGTCATTCTGACATAGGGTACATTAACATGCAAGGTGGCAGGAATAGGCTGAATTGGGAGGAGATAGACGAGCAACTAAGGCAGGGAAAGCTGATGGTATACGGGTTTGTGGAGACATCTTAGGGACATGGAGCAGCCTCCCTGTAATCCTGACTATGCATGGGAATATTGCAGTAGAACAGAGCGCAGCAGAAAAGGGGCGGAATTGGTGCATTCATTGATAAAAGTATGAATTGGCAAAGGGTCAAACAGGAATGCAAGGAGCATTTATGACTAAAAGGGAAAGTTGCAGGAGAGCAGACACTCCTTGGCTTTGTATACCTGTGGACAGGAGCAAATGCCAAAGAGGAAAACAAAAAAAATGCTGGAATGCATATCAAGTGACAATATTGAGCAAGGAGAAGGGTACGAGATTATTATACTAGGAGATATGAACGCACACATAGAAGACATGGACGGGTACACAGACTCAACAGGCAACATGATGCTGGATATGTGTGAAATACATGACTTAGTTGTATGCAACAGTACTGAGAAGTGTGAAGGGCACATAACGTGGGAGGTAGGGAGCCTGCAGTCGACGATAGATTATGCACTAATGTCACATAATAAGCACGATAGGCTAAATGTAATAAGCATAGATGAATATGGCTCCAGAAGTCTAGGTAGTGATCACAAACGTATTAAGGTGAGTTTTATAAGAGAAATGAAAGTAGGTAGGAGGCAACATGAACAACCAGGTGGGATATTTTACTCGGAAAAGCAGCTTGAAATAGCAACCCAGCAAATTGAGGAAGCAATTTCAGAGGATACAAAAACAGAATGGACATATGCAAATTTAACAGGGCTATTTGAGCTAGAGCTTACTAAGGTACGAGTCATGACAAAAGGGAACAGAAGACGTAAACCCAAGAGCTGCTGGGATGAGGAGGTTAAGAAGGCCATAGAGAAACGTCAGGAAGCATCCAGGGAACACAGATATTCAAAGCAGAGGGGTGAACCAGAAGCTGATGTAGGCAGAAAATGGAATAACTGTTTAAACTGTAGGAGGGAAGCATCCCATTTGATCAATGAGAAGATCAGAAGAAAGGGGAGCCAATGCTTTTTTTTTAATTTTTGTGCGCAAACAAACAGGGACGAAGAAAAGGAGACGCAAGGACGAGCGTTTTCTAACAACAAAACAAAAATGCTGGAATGCATATCAAGTGACATTATTGAGCTAGGAGAAGGGTGCGAGATTATTATACTAGGAGATTGTTAGGAGAGTTGTTAGAAGGCGCTCGTCCATGTGTCTCCTTTTCTTCGTCCCTGTTTGTTTGCGCACAAAATTTAAGAAAATGAATCTGTTCCAAGTAGGCCGACTCGCAGTTATGCTATAGGGAGCCAATGGTTGTCAGAAGTAAACAAAAAGGATAGAAAAGCAGCGAAGAAATTTTGGAAACATCTCAACTCCTTGAGTAATAAGACTAGCCTAGACCAGAGGTTTATAGTTACAGCTCAGGGTGTTCGACTAGAGGGAGATGAGGCAATGGAACATATAAGAACAATGATGACAGAAAAAATTAAAGAACTAGACATAGCATGTGCTCAATCAGGTGAGGATGGACTAGTCAGTGCAGTGGCTCCACTGGCACAAAGCGAGTGGGAAAGGGCAGAGAAGAGGGTTCCTAGTAGCACGTCGACAGGTCCTGATGGCATCCCAATCATGTTGATAAAGACATTGGACCCAAAATCTAAGAAAGCATTAAGAGAGGCAGTGAGCAAAATGATAATGGACGGTAAAGCCCCCGACGGGTGGAGACTGAGCAGGATGAGCATGATATATAAGGGAAAGGGGGACAAAGCCGACATAAACAACTACCGTCCCATAACAGTGACGTCAGTGGTTTACAGGGGGGTGATGCAGATTATAAACGACAGACTGCAGGCATGGGTGGAGAGCGAGGAGGTGCTGGGGGAACTACAAAATGGGTTCCGGAAACAAAGAAGGTTAGAAGATAATCGGTTCTCATTGACACAGTGTATTGAAATAGCAGAAATAGAACACAGGCCCCTATGGCTTGCATTTCTGGATATCAAGGGAGCCTATGACAGTGTAATCCAACAGGATTTGTGGGACATACTGGGCACTCTAGATGTGGAAGATGGAGGAAGAAATCTTTTAAAAAATATCTATAAAAGTAACAAGGTGCTTATAAAATGGGAAAACAAGGTATCTGGGCCTACAGAGATACAGCAAGGGCTTAGGCAGGGGTGCCCTCTGTCACCTCTGTTATTCATGCTGTATTTACAAGGATTAGAGAAAAAATTACAGAGGAGCGGACTTGTCTTCAAGCTTTCCTATTTCAAGCAAGGAGAATGGATTAAACAGTCATTACCAGGACTGATGTATGCGGATGACATTGTACTTATGGCTGACAGCAAGGAAGACTTGCAGAGATTAATGGACATCTGTGGTAAAGAGGGAGATAGCTTAGGTTTGAAGTTTAGTAAAGAAAAATCGGCAGTCATGACTTTTAATGATAATCAGGGCAGCGAGCATAGGATACAGGAGGGTACGCTGGAGGTGGTGGATAAGTACTTGGAGTGTGGATAAACAATGGGGCTGAGTACCTAACGAAACATGAAAAATATGTGACGGCTAAAGGTAGCACAAATGCAGCTCTGATGAAAAATAGGGCACTGTGGAATTACAATAGGTACGAAGTGGTGAGAGGGATTTGGAAAGGGGTGATGGTCCCTAGTTTGACTTTCGGCAATGCGGTCCTGTGCATGAGATCAGAGGTTCGAGCAAGGTTATAAGTTAAGCAGCGAGGGGTAGGTAGACTGGCTCTGGGAGCACACGGAAATACACCAAATCAGGGGGTACAGGGCGACATGGGATGGACGTCATTCGAGGGCAGGGAAGCCAGCAGCAAGATAGAATTTGAGGAGCGATTGAGAGAAATGGCAGCAAAGTGGTGGGCAAGGAGAGTTTTCAGTTATTTGTACATGAGGAATGTTGATACAAAATGGAGGAAGCTGACCAGAAAACTGTCAATCAAATATTTGGACTGCAGGAGGGGTGCAAACCAGGAAACAGCGGTTAAGAAAAAGGGTAAGGAAACAGAGAGGGGTCTGTGGGAAACAGGTATGCAGACGAAATCAGCACTGGGAACTAGAGCCCTGCACGGGCTCGGGCTTACCCGAAAGCCCGGGCCAGGCCCGGCCCGTGAGCCGGGCCGGGCCGGGTAGAGGAGTTTTTTCACAGGCTCGGGCCGGGCTCGGGCACGGCGTGTGCTTTTTGACCCGGGCCCGGGTCGGGCTCGGGTTTTTTGACGCGGGCCCGGGCCGGGCTCGGGCTTTCTGCGAGTTATTCTCGGGCTTCTCAACTCTGAAAAATATGTATTTTTCGGCCTCGGGCCGGATTCGGGCCGGATTCGGGCCGGTTTCGGGCCGGTTTCGAGTCGGGCTCGGGCCGGGCTCGGGCTTAAGGTAAAGGGGTGGCTGGCCGGGCCGGGCGGGTAACGTAGATTATTTCCGGGCCCGGGCCGGGCTCGGGTCTCGCCATAAATGTTTTGATCGGGCTCGGGCGGGCCGCCCAATGTAAAAACGGGCCCGTGCAGTGCTCTACTGGGAACATACTGAACTATCAAGCAAGAAATTGCCCAAGAAAATATCTACGATAATTCTAGGAGAAGCTCTTTGTTGTTTGAAGCCAGGACGGGAGTATTGCGGACAAAGATGTACCGAGTCAAGTACCAAGGTATAGACACGTTGTGCTGTGCGTGTGGAGAAGAAGGTGAAACGGCTGAACCCCTCATACTTTTCTGTAAAGGGCTTCACCCTACAGTGCAAAGCAACGGGGCTGATTTTTTCAAAGCATTATGGTTTAGGGACAGCGGGTAGAAATAACCAAACAGAGGTTATCTGATTGGTGGGTAAAATCAAAGCAGGGGTGAAATTTCACCCACCACAAAGTACAAAATATGTTAATAGTCATGGCTAGGTGGCGTATATGCCACCGCCCGGTTTAAAGGGTTCAGCCTGATCCATCCATCCATCCGTCCATCCGTTGCCAATAAATCCAATGCAAGTTGCTGTAGTGTATGAACCACGTTGCTTGTGCGCGAGGGCTCGTTGCAGTGAGGCGGTAGTTGAATTTTATATTAGAATTTAGAAGTGCCTAGAGAAAATGTGCTCCTTATCGTGTGCGTTAACCATCGCACAACCTCTGGACTCGTGAAATGCCGTCTGTTCGCCATATGTTTCGTGCGATGCGCCAGTGTCAACAGCGCCCGTCCGAGCTGCCTTTGTTCCCGCCTGCCCGCGCTCTCTCGTAAAAAGCCTAGTACTGGGGCTTCGAATCACAGTCTATGGAAGAATTTATTGAAGGTTGTTCTTTCGTGGTGCTGTAGTTCATCGGCAGTTCTAGTGTTTGCGCCCGAAAGAGAGTTGGTGCCACGGTACCTGTGAGACGAAGGAGCGTTTGCTGACTACGTCTTGAAAGGGAAGCAAGTTTGGTGCTTGTGCGCGTTGTTGTAGCTTATGGTTCACGTAATGAGCTTTGTGTAACTAGAGCAGAGCGCATTCTGAGCGTAAGTTGTCCATGTTTCTGTGTACATTTTGTAAGCAATTTTACGAAAGTTTCCATTGATGTTATCGTGTACTAGCATTTTCCTGTGAAGTATGCTACCACATCTGATTGCTATGACTGAATGGGAACACAATTACGGAAACACTGAAAGGTACTGTTTGTTGGGTAGTTTCCCGGCAGAAAATTATTCCTTACATGGGCATTTCCGCGAGTACACTGCAGGTTGTATACGTCGATGTGTCATGGGGTTCACACGTGGGCACAGGATAGCTATGTTTGACGCTTGCGCACATATTAGCTTGTATGAAGATTTTTTTCTATACAGTTCACTTGAAGGCCCGCGTCGCCAGAACATGTTTGTATTCCATGTTGAAATATAGAACCTGTCGTGTTCTATATTGCAGGGCAGATATACGCCAATATTGGGATGACGAGGTTTCTTTTTAATCGAGACATCCCAATCAGACGCTGGCTTTTACTATATATACACATTCATCTAAAGAACAGTATGTCAGCTCTTCCAGTCATAGGTAATAACTGTGCCTTGCAGTAACAAAGTAAGGGCTGCGATTTCGTAGCGATACTCTGCGCTCGATCTTACGTCACTCTTACCACCCACCGTGAACGGCCGGCTATTCCAGTTCATAACACGGGCGGCGCGTCGGTCAAACCTCTGACGAAGAGCGAGAAGGAATACCATCGCTATACATACACGGCCTAGGGCTCAAAAGACTTTTCATGTGCTCAACAATTTGTTCATAATCCAATGCTCTTTTGTTTTACTACATATTTGAGTTTCGGTGATTTTCCTGGTAGTCTTATGCTTGCTGCATTCCCGCCTGGAATCTCACTTGTTACAAAATAACCGTGTAACCTCCTCAGATATAATGATGAGATATTTGTACGAGACACACATTATTTAGCTGCTTGTGTGAGGCTCTTTTCTAATTCAGTATTACACTGGTATGACCGGTTTCCAGATTCACATTGCAATAAATTATTCATTTCTTGCAGTTGAAGGCTATGCGGATACTGGAGGCAACCCGCAGCACTGCTGCAAGCTGGAGAGCACCACGATGAAGCACCTGATATGCGTGCCTTCACAAAAGTGCGTACAAAACTGTCACTGCCTTGCGTGTTGTAGGATATGTTTGTGTAATATGCAATCATTTTACTGTGTTTGCCATTTTCATGACTTCTAGTGGCAAATCACTTGCATTTCACTTTTGGTCATCTGTAGGGCCCTCAGTTGAATGAACTTACCTTTAACTAGCCTCCTGTGAGCAAAATACTCTATATCATGCAGTTACTCTGGCTTGAGTAACTGCATGATATACTCTGTACAGACAGTATATTAATCTAGTATTGCATTTTAAAGAATATAGTTGAGAAGCATGAGGTCTCGAGATGTGTATCTTTTTGTCATTTTTATTATGCAGTCTTGTGAGGCGCACTTCTCACACTATTGCCTGTGCGCCTATATTGTTCCCTCTAATCGGTCACACTTAAGTATTGCATACCGTACTTCATCTCCTAAAATTAGCAAACAAACAGAAAGATTTTCTTCTTTATTAGGTAGCTGCTGCATCCCTATCCACAATATGAGAAGGTGGTTCATCAAGCATATAACAGACCATTAACCTTTTTAATGTGACACGTTCAATATGCCCCCCAAGTGAAGGTTGGCTTCAGGATGGAAGCTGGTCTCCTTTGTATGTTACAGAAACTTGCGGTGGTAACGCAAACTGCTAAATCATAACAATCCGCCCAGTGCAGTAGTTGTAAGCACCACGACAGTGCAACTGAACGCTGAGCGTTCACCATTACATTGCCACTTTTTTTTTCTGTGTGCAGTAGTTGCAAGCCACGACAGTGTATCTGAACGCCGAGCGTTAGCCTTTACATTGCCATTTATTTTTCTGCGTGTCTCTGCCCTTCTCCAGTTAACGTTGGATAAAGCTTGTTATTTGCTGTCACTTATCTGAAATGCAAACAATCATATTTACCTTCTCTTTCTTATTACTGGTCAGCTGCCTAATACACAAGCGTTGACATGGTGACATGGTAATGGTAACAGTGCTGACTACTGCCCAGAACTGATGTGTGTGTCTGTGGCTTGTGGTACCACATGCTCAGTATCTCGGATTTACTGAGATGTCACAAGGAAGCTTGCTTCATGCTCAAGCTGCCCTGCACTAGGTGTAAATATTGAAATGGTCACTTTTATTGCGATAGCAATTATATGGACACTCAAAAGCAGATTTCTGCCGTCGGCGTCGCCGTCGCCGTGAGGTTCCGTATGACGTCAATGGAGATGAAATCGTCGCCGCGTGCCGAACTCTGTATGTGCGAGTGAAAGGGCGCGAGGGGCGCGTGCTTTCACGGGGAGTGAACGCACGGCGGAGAACAAACGCGCGTTCTGCGCCGTGCTCACTTAAGGGTTGCAGAAGTAGGCGTCTCTTTCCTCCTTTACAATCACCATATATGTGGAGCAAACGCGTCTTCTTCCGACGCGCGAGAGGCCGTGGGGGAGGGGGGGAGGGGGGGGGAGGGGGAGGAAATGGAGGCGACGTTTAGCTGTGACACCAAGTGCCTATTTATATCAGAGGCTCCGGCAACAGTCACCAACGCCGCACGCATTTTGAGCGAACGCGGGCAAAACGCCGACGGCGTTGACAGCAGTTCTGCGTGTTGCCGGTGCTGCTGCATGTCCAAGTTTATACAGCTGATAAAGCTAATATCATTACTCCGTACAGCTCTCTACAAATTTGCTATAGCAATTTATGCTTCGCCTTTCAGGTGAAACTGCGACAACTTTTTCATATAATAATTTGTTGTGATTTTAGCAAATTGAGTTTTCAAACTGTGAATAATGCGCACTAGAGGGTCCATGAAAATGTTTTCTACCACCTAAAGACATGGTTTAGGCAAAAAGTGATTCACGCATGTCGTCGCATTTATTGAGTTTGGCATATCTCGCTGAAGCCATTCTAAAAACTTCGAGTATCTTTACTGCAACTGATTTACAGCTACTTTAGACAAGTGTATGATTCCTACATGTAACACGTGCATATTCTGTGCAGCAGTACTGCTTCAGCAATGTTTCAGTCACTTTTTGGGTGGCGTTCTAATACCCACAAGGACGTCGCCCAAAAAGAAGCTTTGCACCCCAGAGGTGTGAATGCCATTCTAAGTATGTGTGGCAAGGCAGTCTGTTGAAATCTTCGTTTTGATTGTGGGTCATTTGAAGTCAAATTCTTGTGGATGAGTGCATGATGCTATCTCGTATACGTACAATTCATAAGGCTATTCTAACTATTATTGCATTTTTCCTCCTTTAGGCTTGCAGCAAGGGGGATATCAAGAACACGGGAGATATCAAGACCACATTATATTCACTGCTTGCTTGTGGCTTCTGAGAGCATGTATGAAAGGGTTGGAAAATAAATGTCAGCGTTTGAAAAGATTGGTGTGTTGTGCTAACAGGTACATACTTTTATATCCCACTCATGTTCAAGGCTACATCAGAACACTACCAGAAAAAAATTTAAAATGCTGGAAAAAGTGCGTAAATGTCACCAGGATGTTTCTAGGGCAAGCAACAGAAAGTTGGAAAAAGTTACAAGGATGTTTCTAGGGTGAACGCAAAATGTAGGAAAAAAGTTACTTGGATGTTTCTAGGTCACGCAACAGAAAGTTGGAAAGAAGTCACAAGGATGTTTCTAAGAAGTATAAAGATGCCCCGCTTTTAATGTTTGAAGGATGTTCATTTATCGTTTAAAGAAAGATTTTATATAAAATTTTATTTCAATATCGGTAGCCAATAGTCGACAGCATGTTGGTATGAAGTATTTAGGAAGTTTAAAAACGGTTTGAAAACTTTCAATGGACCGTTGGTAGGTTCTAGTAACATTTCTCTAAAAAATTTCGCAACACAGTACCGAAAGGGATTTTCTTAACTCATGCCTAACCTTTGGATTAACGCAACTTGTCACTGAACCTACACGCCAAAGTTTTAATTCTAATATACTCGACCTCATTTTTGCTTCTGATTCTGACAAAGTATATGCAATAACGCATCTGCCTGCTCTTAGTGATCATTCCATAATCCACGCATTGTACTGTCAGCTTACACAACCTACAAAGATAACCAATGTGATCAGACTGTATGACAAAGGGAATTACTCTGCAATTAACTCGGAACTCGCGCATTTTGCTGCTTCATTCCACACCAGTTTTTTTATGCGTTCTGCCGACACTAACGGGCTGCTTTTTAAAAACAAAATGCTTGATGTGTTCGCAAAATAAGGTACCCGTTATCACCCTAACCGAAAAACAGTCATCCCCGTGGTTTCGCATCACACTAAAGCGTTTTAGCAATAAAAAGAAAACGCCTTTTCGCTCGGCTAAACGGTTTAACAACGCAAGCCCATGGAATAAATATTACCTTGCAGAGAAAGAATACGAAGCTCTAACCAGTAAAGAAAAACGCACTTTTTTCGCAAACGCTGCCGACTATGTTAAGAAATAACCCCCCAAAATTCTTGAAGGTTATTAACCCTAATAACTCCCAGCCATTAGCTCTGTTTGATGAACTATACCATCGTATTCCCGATCGCGAAACCGCTGAACAACTTTACCGTGCTTCTTCTTCCGTCTTCACAATTGAACCTGTTAACATTAACACAATTACCTCGTTTCCCTTTTGTGGATCATGCAGTTATGCCTGATATTACCTTTTGTATTTACGGCTTTGAGAAACTAATTGATTCATTGAAACTTACATCATCATCAGGTGTCGATGAAAGAAATGCTAAAATGCTGAAAAACACCAAAGCAAATGTGAGCGCGATTTTATGTGCTATTTTTCAGCAGTCACTGTCATCAGGAGTGGTGCCGGAAGACTGGAGAGTAGGCAAGGTCGTTCCAGTCCCCAAAAAAGGTCCTCCATCGTTGTGCAATAGTTATCGTCCCATTTCACTCACCAGTGTCTGTTGCAAATTAATGGAACATTTTATTTAATCTCACATCGTAAACTTTCTAGTATCCAATACCCGTTTTCATCCTGCTCAACATGGCTTCCGTAAAGGTCTTTCATGTGATACTCAACTAGCTTTATTTCTTCATGATCAAGTTCTAACCTCGACTTCAACGTACCTGTAAATGCCATTTTCTTAGACCATGAAAAGGCATTTGAAAAAGTTCCACACCAACGGCTACTCCTAAAACGTTCCCGTCTCAACATTAATCCGTTTGTACTAGACTGAATACGTAGCTTTCTCACGAACCACCAGCAGTTCGTATTTGCTAACACGCAGTCATTTAAACGATCTTCTGTACTTTCGGTTGTACCACAAGGCACAGTTCTCGGACCACTACTATTTTTAATTTGCATTATTGACCTTCCTACTGAGATATCTTCTAATATTCGTTTGTTCGCCCACGATTGTGTAGTTTATCGACGCATAACTAACACTTCAGACATGTATTTGCTTCAAAATGACCTAACACGCATTGAATTATGGTGTAACGAATGGTTGATGTCTTTAAATACTAAAAAAACCTCACTAGTTTCTTTCCATTGCCGACACCAATCAGGGAACTACACCGTATACGGCTCCGAAGTGTCATCCGTTGACTCGTATAAATACCTCGGCATAACCTTTTCAACTTGGTCACATCATGTCATTAACATAGCCAATGCCGCGAATCGAACCCTCGGTTTCCTACGCCGGAACCTAAGACTTGCTCCCCCATCAGTAAAATTATTAGCTTATGTTACATATGTCCGCCCTAAGTTAGAATATGCATGCTATGTCTGGGATCCTCATCAACATAACCTACCTAATACACTTGAATCAGTTCAAAACCGTGCAGCCCGGTTTATTTACTCTGAATATTCTTATCATGCAAGCGTGTCTGAACTAAAAACCCCTGCTGGAATCTAGAATCACGACGTCATATTCCTCGACTGTGTATTTTTCACAAATTTTATCATTCACCACTCCAGGTTTAAGCTATATTACCAGCTCATCGTCGGTCCAGCCGTATTAACCACAGAGAAGCCATGTATCCTCCCCCGGCGCAGACTACCTCCCATCTACGATAATTTTTTGTGAAAACTGCAAGGGACTGGAATGGTCTGTCTGCCGACGTCACGCACCACTCCGACGCACATCACTTCAATGCTGCTCTCGAATCAATATTTTGTTAAACTAAGCCTCGTGTAATATCCCATCTGTAGGGCGTTTGAGGTATAATAAATAAATAAATAACTAAAAGGAGGTTTATTTGACGAAAGGCCGATGACGGATCGAGCGTTTCACAGAGCACAATCTCTAAGCTCGAGCTTCGGCGTCACACGATGCTGAAAATCACGCGACGCCGAAAATCTACTTGCACTACTACGTTCAGGCTTGTCAATTATTCTTTGCACCATTGAATCAGCTGACAGTTCGTTAAGTTCATGTCGTGTCTATTCGATGTGCTTGCCAAGCTCCACAGCGTGGCTCAGCGTAACGCTTGTTCCCTCAAAAAGCAGACGCTCACGTATTTGTTGCGATGCCGACCCTTCAAGTAGCTGGTCCCGTACGGCCTTTTCCGTTTGATCACCGAAATCGCAGCTTGCGGCTAGCTCGCGCAGTGCAGCGGCATAAGCTTCGAAGGGCTCACCCGGCAGCTGACGACGCTGTCGAAAGCGGTGTCGCTCCATCAACTCGTTTACGCTTGTTGCAAAATGCTTGTCAAGCAGTGAAATGCCTCGTCGAAAACATCCGAGTCGGGTTCAGTCTTCATATTGCTATGGAATGAGCCGGGCAAGGAAAAGAAGAGGAAGACGTTAGCTGGCGCAGCCTCTGGACGCCATTTTGACTGCACCATCAACCTCGTCCTTTAAATAAAGCCGGTTCAACATTAACCGTAACAGTTTTGTGGTGGAGGTGCTGGGTAATTCGATCAAGACGACAGAGCTGCTGCAGCAAGTGCCATGCCGAAGCCGACGCCTCGCTCCACTTCCTCTGACACCTCTTGAGATCCCGATGTCCCACAGCGGCGACCAACAGTCTTCTCTGGCTGCTCCAGTACGACCAACCGGCACCTGGATGCATCAGATGGAACCCCGCCCTTTCTCGGGAAAATTCGGCGAGGACGTGGAGGAATGGCTCACCCACTACAACGGCTGGAACTCCACGGCTCCGCTCGACAATGTCGTTCTGTTCCTCACAGACACTGTGCTAGTGTGGTCCATGAAGATTCCTTCACAACGTGGGACAGCTTCGTTACTGACCTCACAGAGTGCTTCGGTGATTCCACAACGAAAAGGAAGCGGGCGGAGCAGACATTGCTTCAGCGCGCTCAAGTCCCAGGTGAGACCTGTGACCTGCACTACGTACATAGAGGCGATCCTGAAACTTTGCAAAACGGTCCATCCTCGAATGTCCGAAGAGGACATTGGACACCTTCTCAAAGGCATAGCCGAGGAGGTTTACAATTATTTAATCGGGAAGGAGAGTCTCGCCTAGGTCGCCGACCTCATCAAGCACTGCCGCACATTTGAGGCCTTGAAGCTGCGCCGTATCACGCCAAAGTTCGGCAGGTTAGCGAATGTCACAACGGTGGCAAGCGTTGATGATAATGACAACTGCAGTTTTCAATTTGACCTTGCGGCAACTATAAGGCAAATTGTCCGCGAAGAACTTGAACGACACACCACAGGGGAGGATGTCGAACAGCTTGGTTGCGCTTCCAACCAACCTCAAGAACATGCATCTGCTGTGTCGGCATTGTCTGCCTTACCAGGCGTTGCAGGCTGTCGAGTCGATCAGCCGCGACCGCATCGACGTTCCTTTCCCAACGACATGACGCACGATCAACGCACTCGTCGAGCTACCACCACGAATCGGCATTCAGAAGATACGTACATGGCCAGCATGATAGTTATAGTTCTGTTCGTACGTTCCTCAAGCCCATTAGTCTGAGGGTGATAAGGCGTTGAATGGCGGAACTGCGAACTGCAGAGACGAAGCAGTTCTTCTACGGCGTCCGCAACGAACTGACGACCGCGATCGCTAATGATTACACGGGGGGCACCATGGCGAAGAATAATAAATTGAAGCAAAAACGTTGCAACGGACGCAGCTGTTGAAGATGGTACGGCCGCCGTTTCCGCGTAACGGGTCAGATGGTCGACACATACAATCGGTCTTTATGAATTTAACGTTATGCCGTTCAGCCTTTGCAACGCGCCAGCAACATTCGAACGATTTATGGACACTATCCTGCGAGGACTTAAATGGGAAATTTGTTTGTTTTACCTCGACGATGTGGTGATTTTTGGCAGTACATTGAGTGAGCATAACAGCCGTCTCAGTCTTGTTCTGTTTTGTGTCGAAAAAGCCGGCTTGATCCTGAATTCTAAGAAATGTCGTTTCGGGGAAACCAAGACGTTAGTACTTGGGCATCTGGTCGACAAAAACGGCGTCAGGCCAGATCGACGGAAAATTGAGGCAGTCAGCTCCTTCGAAGCACCGAAGTCAGTGCGGGAGTTGAGGAGTTTCTTGGGCCTGTGTTCATATTTTCGTCGCTTCGTCCCAAGATTCGCCGACGTGGTGTACCTCCTAACATGTCTTCTCCAAAGAGCCGTCCCTTACAACTGGACATCGGCTTGTGACGACGCGTTCCGCCAGCTAAAATTTTTACTATTGTCAGGGCCCATATTGCGTCACCTCGATGCACCCTCACCTTAGGAAATGCACGCTGATGCCAGTGGCATCGGCATCGGTGCCGTACTAATGCAACGTGTTCAAGAAGCTGAACACGTTGTGGCTTATGCTAGTCGCTCTTTGACTAAGGCGGAACGCAACTACACTGTCACCGAGCAAGAATGCTTGGCAGCTGTTTTCGCTGTGCACAAATTTCGGCCCTATATCTATGGACGCCCATTCACTATCGTTACCGGCCATCACGCGTTATGCTGGTTGGTGAATCTCTCTGACCCGAATGGACGACTGGCACGTTGGGCTCTTCGAATGCAGGAGTACGACTTCGTTATTTCCTACAAGTCTGGGCGTCGCCACGCAGATGCGGACTGTCTCTCCCGCCTTCCTCTGACGACGAAGACAATTTTGATGACTGCTTTGCTCTCATTTCTTCTACCTTCCCAGATTCGATGACTTTCAAGGCAGAGCAGGAAAATGATATTAGTTTGGAACCTCTATTTGTAGCTGCATCGCGTCCTGGAGCCACCGGTCGATTTTGTGTTCGTGATGGCCTGCTTTACTAGACCAATTATTCGGCTAAAGGCGCACGCTTCCTTCTGGTGGTGCCGTGGAGTCTGTGAGCGGACATACTGAGAGCCATGCACGTCGATGCGACTTCTGGCCATCTAGGATACATCAGAACTTTGAACCGGACACAGGAGCGTTTTTACTGGCCCAGAATGCAGGACACAGTCAAGCACTATGTCGCCAGTTGTGAACAATGTCCACGCTACAAGCACCCTACGACCGCTCCGCCATGTCTTCTCCAACCACTGCCTGGCCTGCCATTTGAACAAGTGGGTATCGATCTTCTGGGCCCATTTCCCCGATCATTTAACGACAACTGATGGGTGATCGTATGTGTCGACCATCTGACCCCTTAAGCGGAAACGGCGGTCGTACCATCTTCAACAGCTGCGTCCGTTGCAACGCTTTTGCTTCAATTTATTATTCTTCGCCATGGTGCCCCCGTGTAATCATTGGCGATCACGGTCGTCAGTTCGTTGCCGACGCCGTAGAAGAACTGCTTCGTCTCTGCATTTCGCAGTTCCGCCATTCAACGCCTTATCACCCTCATACTAATGGGCTTGTAGAACGTACGAACAGAACTCTAACTAACATGCTGGCCATGTACGTATCTTCCGATCACAGAGACTGGGATGTCGTATTCCCCTTCATCACCTATGCTTGTAATACTGCAAATCATGAGACGACCGATTACAGTCCTTTTTATCTCCTTTACGCACGTACACCGCTAAGCTGCATTGACACTATAGTTCCGTTTGACTTTCACAGCGAGTACTCTGTTGCCAAGACGCTGTGTCTTGCCGAAGAATCCCAGCGTATTGCCCATCTTCGTACTGTGGCATCGCAACACCGATCGAAAGAGCGCTATGACAGCCGACACCATTCTGTCTCGTACGCTAAAGGAGACTTTGTGTGGTTGGGGGCCCCGCAGCGTAAACGTGGCTTATGCGAAAATGTTTACCCCAGTACACGGGCCCATTCGTCGTTGTAGATCGCTTGAGTGACTTGACGTAAGTGGTGCACGCTTGACGTCAGCTGGTCGTCGGTCTTGCTGGACCCAGTTAGTACATGTTGCTCGTCTTAAGCGGTTTCACCCCACGCTTTCCGAATGATTTGGACTTGCCCAGCGGGCTTCGTCTGGCAACCGGGGATTGCTACGGCATGAGCCGGGCAAGGAAAAGAAGAGGAAGACGTTAGCTGTCGCAGCCTCTGGACGCCATTTTGACTGCAGCATCAACCTCGTCGTTTAAATAAAGCCGGTTCAACATTAACCGTAACAATATGTACGTTGATGAGCTCCAACGCAGTAAGTGGCGCCAAACTGTAATATATTCGCTGCCCCTCCAAGCCTAGTGCATTCAGTAGGATAGCTTTTCTGCGTCGCTGCTCAAGGTCCTCGCCCCCGTTAGCCTCTAAATAGTTGGAAATGCAAGCTTCCATTGTCTCCACGGTACTGATGCAGGACCCGGCGAAGCAAGAAACGGAGGAGGCGGCGGGTTGGCAGCCATGGCTTACCGGCGTAGAGTGAGGAGCAGGCGTGAAGAGTGGCGGGCGACACGGCAGCGCTGCGATGCCTAACTTGCCGGAGCGGCGTCGCGAACGACGGAGACTGCTGGATGGGGCGACGCAACTCGAGCTCGCATCCTTGAGCTTGACGAAGCTTCTGGGCACTTAGTGCAGGCGTGCATCTTGAAGAACTCACGGTTTTACCTCGTTGCTATTTATGTTGTATTCCGCACCAATGCAAAATGACGCGAAAGAAGACACCGGGCGAAGGCGAGCCCGGAACTACTGTGGTAACGGCGAAACAACAGAGAGAGCTTTTATTTGCGGTCAGGGTCTTAAATAATCTACGCCCGTCACGCACAAGGCCGACTACACCAGAACTATTGTGGAGAGGTTGCCAACCCGCAACCTGAAAAGGCTGAACACAGTAAGCACAACACTCAGCAGCAGGGCAAGCCGTCACATGGGAAGAAATGCGTTCGTTTTTGAGGCTCAATCACCTGATGGGAATCAAAAGAAGTCCAAGTTACCGTGATTTTTGGTCTAGTGCACCTCACATGAATGATCCTTTCATGTCGAAAGTTATGCCTGTCAACAGATTCGGCTGGCTTTTCTCACATCTGCATCTGAATGATAATATCTTGCAGCCAGCGAGGGATCACCCCAACTTGGACAAGGACTGTTTCGCAGCATTCCACCGAAAGTGACTGACTTGCGAGTGAACCTCATTTCTTCTGAACCAATGTGGCATTTTTTCCCGCGTTATAAAAGCCATTTTTGGACCAAGGCTAATCTATATTTTCAATAAAATATTGTTTCCCTCCAATAATAAAGTTCTGTGCATGAAAGAGTTAAAACACTGGATCAGTGCTTTGACGAAGGCGTCACGACGTTGCTCGTCGGCGATATAAAGGTGCTGTGATTCTGAGAAAACGCAAGCAGCAATGTCAACGTTTGAGAGGTCCGAGTCATCAACAGATTATCGCGACAAGCTATCAGCGTCTTGGTGCAGGCGGCCCAACTTCTAAACAACGGCATATGAAAACTCTTGGAGCCTCATAGCCCATCGACAAAGCTGGCCTGTGGGCTTCTTTAGGGATTAGAGCCAACAGAGAGAACGATGGTCAGTGACTACGGAGAAAGGATGACCGTAGAGGGAACGACGGAACTTCGCAACCGCCCAGGCAACAGCAAGTTATTCCCTTTCCGTAATTGAATAGTTGCGCTCCGACGGTGATAGGAGGCGGCTTGCGCTAGGAATAACGCGTTCCTGGTCACGCTGGGCTGGGACAGTACCTACGGCATGGCCACTGGCATCTGTACGCAATGCTGTAGGGGGAATCAGGGTTGAAGTCGAAAGGATGGGTGGTGAGGTGAGAAGAGTGAGAAGACGAGAGAAGGCTGTGCTGATAAGTGCTTGCGCGCTTTTATCGCGCAGGAATTACTCTATGCTGTTTCATCTTCTGTATTTGTGTAACCCCAAACGTGCCGACCCTATCGGGTCACAGTCTCGCTGTACCCTTGGACAACACCGACGCCTTGCGGGAGCTCATCCGGCGTGTTGTTCGAGAAGAGCACCAAAAGATTCAGGTGACTCCGGCATCGGTACCACAAATTTCTCGGGCTGAGGTCGTCCGAGCTGAAATCAGGCAGGCTATCCAAGTCCTAGAGCAAAGCGAGACACCACAGCACGAAGTACTGCAGCCACCACGTTGCGTGTCGTATGCGGAAGCCATGCGAGATTCGTTGTCCCCGATTTCTCGCGGTGTGAGCGTCGTCCCGAATTTTCATGGTCATGGTGTGCGCGCTGTTGAGCAAGTGTCTGGCGACTTCAGGCATCGCAGCATGCCATTTATGGCTGAAACTCTCGTGTTCCGGGGCTTCCGTGAACGAAGAGGCAGACTGTACTTGAAACATGCTTTACTGCATGGTGGCAACTTAAAGTGGCAGAATGACAGCCAAGGAATACAAAGGACAAAATGCACACCCAGCCTTGTGGCCAGCGATTATATACACGTAGTGGGCGAGGGTGATGTGATCGCGATATGGGCCGCGTGACAGCAAGGAAACGCTATCACGCTATCACGCAAGTACACGTGTACAGATATGCGACATAAGCCCACACTTATTTTGGAAACACGAGCATAACCGCAACAGTTTATGGCACTTAGCGATCCGGAGGGCGGCGCTGTCTCTGTGGGCAACGATGTTCGTTAGCAGAGTTTGAATGCTCCACCGGTTCACGCTGAATGATCGCCGTGGTGTCGTTATCGGTTGAAGAGTCGGCAGCTGGGACCAGTACCGAAGGTTTTTGTTGGCTCTGCCACGACAGTTCACTGCAGCGCTATCCCATATGGGATGATGTGCGTTAAAGTCACCAATCACAACGTGCGGACCTCGTGCGGTTTGCAGCACAGACGTCAGGTAGGAGCAGTCAATCTTCGCTCTTGGATGGATGTATCCACCAATTACAGACAACGTTCGCCTTTTGTGTGTTATATTCAGGCATACGCAATCATTGCTAGTAGGCGTCATGATGTCATGTCTAAAGTACGTCTGATCGCGGCGTATACAAACTAGTACTTTGCTTGCACGTTGGTCGCTGCGAGACCATTCCTGGATATATCCAGAGATACGGAACGTGGAATCCATGTTTGGCTCGCATATAACAATAACTGGAAATTGGTACTTAAACAAACGCTGTCTGAAATCCGGCAGATGACCACGTATACCTCTGGCGTTCCATTGCATAACAAGCGACTGACGTATGCGTTCCTCAAACATCAATGCTATGATGACCATCAACACATGGTTGATGGAGTTAAACATTAACAAATCAGTCTTTATGCGAATCTCAAATAAAAATACCCCTTTTTCTTCTAGGTACACCTTAAATAATAATCCCCTGATCGAAGTCAGTGATTTCAAATACTTGGGGGTCAAGATTACAAATCGACTATCATGGGGTAGCCATATTGACGACGTTTGTTCCTCCACTTCAAGAAAACTAGGATTTCTTAGACATAAACTAAAAAACGCGCCATCTCAGATGAAACTTCTTGCATATAATACTTTCATTCGACCTCGTCTAGAGTACGCATGCGTGGCCTGGGACCCATATCTTAAAAAGGATGTCAATAAACTAGAAATGGTCCAAAGGAGAGCAGTAAGATTCATATATAACGCCTACCACAATCTTGATTCACCCTCATCACTGATGGCTACTAACAAAATTCCTCTCTTGAAGCAGCGCAGAGCAATTGCGAGGCTCAAGTTTCTTTTCCTGCTTCGAAATCAGCAGTTTAGTATCCATCCCGCTCAATTCATTTCCCCTTCTTCTTCGCGACAAACCAGACATTGTCACAATCACGATCTGACACCGTACTTTGCACGTACGAGCCTTTTCAAACACTCGTTTTTTCCGCGAACCATTAACGAATGGAATGCACTGCCTTCAAATGTTTTTCCAGAACATGGCTTTCCTGACTTCGAAAAACACATGCATATTTTTGTCTAAACATCATTGTTGTTATTGCCATACTATATTATGTCAACGCGTTATCTGAATTGTGTTTTCTAACCCTTGTGTGCAGAAAACTGGATTACGATTAAACTGTTTGTGTACAAATTTCGATATGTTTTCGTTACCCTTCTGTACATAAAACTGTTAATACAGAGTTATGCAAATTTTTCTACACGTCTATATTTATCACCTTTGTTAGTGTATACTTGTCGTTCAGTAGCAATGTTTATTATAACCTTTTGTATAACTTGTTCATTTCTTTCAATATGTTCCCTTTTTGCCCCTCCTGCTTGGTCTTCGGACTGCAGTATGTAATAAATAAATAAATAAATAACTATTCGCTTATTGAAGAACCACTAGAAGTGGCTCCAACACCTCAAGCAGCTGTACAGCAGCCTTAGCAGCCGGGCTGTTTAGGTTGCCAAGGATCTTGCGCATCGAACCCATCAAGGAGGAGGAGGAAAAAAGAAGGAAAGGCAGGGAGGTTAACCAAAAGCACGTCCGGTTTGCTACCCTACACGGGGGAAGGGGTTTAAAGGGATGAAAAGAAAGGAGAGAGAGGGAAGAAAGCACTCGCAGTATAAACACGTGCGGTTGTCCAACACTTCACAATCGGTCACTGAGGCCAGTCGACTTCATGAACTGTAACAATGCCCGCTTCGCTTTGTAAGCCTGCGACGCGTGGGGCCATGGTCCAAGAATCTTTGTCTCTGAAAACGGTCTGCTGTCTAATCGGTCTAACACACTCCGGAGAAGGTCACGTTCGGTCTCATAAAGATGACAAAAACACAACACGTGTTCCACCGTCTCGTCACAGTTGCACGAGTCACAGATTGGTGTGTCGGACATGCCCAGAAGGAATGCTTTCGTAAAAACCACTCCTAACCAGAGGCTGCAAAGTAAAGTTGCATCACGGCGGGGGACGTTCGATGGAATTTGTAGCCTCATTGTAGGATCCAGCCGTTGGAGATGACAGTTCGTAAAAATCGGGCTGCTCCCTGACGTTTCTGTCTCGGTTTGAGCGAGTAAACGAAGACCCCTCGCAGCGTCTGTCCTCGATAAGGGTATAGGAACAGTCAGGGTTTCCTTATGGGCTCACCGGGCGGCATCATCGGCATGGTCATTACCGACGATGCCACAGTGCCCCGGAACCCATCAATTTTTTTAACATAGCCTTGACGTCAACATCATCCATCTTTCGATTCTCTTCATTGCAAGCAGCAGCACTGTGCGACGGGGGCGTACACGTGGGTCTCGATGGTAACGATGGCCATTCTGCCTCCAATGTATTCGGGGCTAATGACTGGTGACCTTGCACTTTTGCACTTTCGCGTTCTGTAAGGGCATTGAAGTACGCGTGCCTTCATTTCTGGCCGGCAAGATCGGGCGAGGGGGTGATGAAGACTGTACTTTGGCTGTTGGATTTTCTACTTGATGAGCACTGCTGCTTCGTCGGCGTCGGTGTCGTGAACGACGCCTACGGCACTGGACAGCCCTTGCAGCTTCTTTGTGTGTGGAACGGTCTCTAACCATCTTCTTCATGATACTTATTTCGTTCCTCATCTCGGGACATTCCTTTGATGTAGCATCATGGGCGCCCGAACAGTTTGGACATTATGCAGCAACGCTGCAGTTATCATCTTCGTGAGATCCACCGCATCGTTTGCATGTTACCACACCTTTGCAAACTGCACTACATGCCCGAATTTTAAGCAGTTATGACATTGTAGAGGCCTCGGTAGGCAAGGACGTACCGAATGCCTCACGTATCCAACCTTGACGTGTGTAGGCAAGGTCTCCGACTGAAACACTACTTTCACACATCGGGACCGTCCAAAGCGATGAAAGCCAAGTACAGGAGCCGACGATGAGAGCAATTTTTCAAGGCTAGAGTCAGTAATGTCGTCGTCCACATCGTAGATGACGCCTGTTGTAGTTTCCTTGTCATATGCGGCGAATGCGCGGATCGGAATATTGCCCAACTGATCAATTGCTTTTAGTGTGTCCAGTATGGTCTTTGTAATGACTTCCACGGACAGGATGTTCTTTTGAGCATTTATACGTATCTCTTCAACTTGCCCAGGGGCGACAAATTCAAAATACTCCGTCAAGCTCTGCCTATTCAGAGAGTTCAAGATGTCTGTCGTCGTTGTTGGTACATACGAGATTGTGTATGACCGCATGCCACTCGCCTTTTTCGGTTGCTGTCGACCGGTCGGTGATGTCCTTCTAATCTTCCTCTTCAAAAGGTGGCTTGAGCGGTGAAGTCGCTATCCGAGGACATATCTTGAGTGGAATAGCCATCGGAAGTATCAATGTCGACGACGCTGGGGCCGAAGCGGTCACTCGCATCGGAGGCACAATGATGTGGTCGTCCAGGGCCCAATTGCTGGGAGGTTTTTTATCCCCCATCCTAAGGGAAAACGTCCCCCAGTGTTCTTGTCTCTGATTGCAGAAATCACGTTAAAATCACATGGATACACTGAGAGATCGGAGCTGAGGCAGATCGCTACGATCACTTCTTCCTCCTCCACAGAACTTCCATTACCCATGCCCGAGTGTCAAAAAGCACATCACAGCGCGTAACGGCAGTGCGTGAATTGCGCAATAAATCGGCAAGCAGCTTGTAGCCACTCAACCTTCGAAAACGGGCAGCGCGCCTAAGCTGTCGCATTTGAATCTCGGAGGCCGTAACTTACCAACATGCGCATTTCTCCTGTTTGTAGATAGGGTGGGTGCCGATAGCGGGCGCACTGACGTATACGTCAGAGGAACAAAAATTAAATGCGCGGAGAACCACAAATGTGCGCCGCGAAAGAGCAAAAGCGGCGCTAGCGTCCAAAAAAGAACCGGCGCAGTCCGCATCGCCATGGTCCTCAGCGGCAATCGTACACGATACGTGACTGACAGCAACGCCGGAATGCTTTGTGCTTATTTATGCCCTCAAAGCCCTTATTGTTGCGTTAATTCCTGCGCGTAACACCGCGTTTGGCGGCTAGCCGCGTGCTTCCATAAGTGCGTAGTTGCCATCTGTGATCGCGTCGATAGCCACCACGTCTCGGCAATCCCACAATTATACCCCCTACCACCAAAGGTATAACTAACACTGTTCAGCAAACCATTTTTATGCAGCCCACTGATGCATATGAAGTTTACAATACCTTCGCAAGCTTAAAAAATAGTAAAGCAGTCGATATTGAAAATATACAGGTAAAGCCCATAAAATACTGTTTGTGTTACATTTCCGATTTACTGGCACATATATTCAATCTCGTGTTGCAATCGGGAAGCTTCCCAGAACGGATGAAATGTGCCAGGGTTTCAGCAATCTTTAAAGGTGGTGATCAGAATGTACCGAGTAAATATGGGCCAATATCTGTATTGCCTGTTTTTTCGAAGGGTCTCGAAAAAATTTTATTCTCTCGCATGTCAAAATTTCTCGACAAGTATGACGTTTTAACAAATGCACAGTTCGGCTTCAGAAAGGGTAGATCAACAGAAGCAGCTCTACTTTCTCTAAAGGAATACATCCTACAAAACATAGAAAAGAACATGTTTACGCTTACCCTACTCGTGGATTTTAGCAAGGCGTTTGACTGCCTTGATCATTCTACATTAATCAGCAAATTGCAGTCTTATGGTATACGTGGTAATTCCTTAAATTTATTACAATCTTATCTCAGTAAACGCCTACAGTGCACATGTATAAATGGCGAAACTTCTACCCTCTTACACAATAAATTTGGTGTACCGCAAGGGAGTGTGTTGGGACCACTTTTGTTTAACATCTATATTAATGATATCGTAGATTTAGACAGAAGGGCAAAATTTATTATATATGCAGACGACAGCACCATTTTAATGGAAGGATCTGATATAAACCAGTTATCATCACAATGTAACGATCTACTAAAGAAGCTATCTATATGGTCTAAGGAAAATCAACTTAAGATTAATGCAACAAAGACAAAGGTTATGATATTTCATGCAAAAAACTTAAAAGCAACGTTGAACCATAACATAATTTTTGAGGATCGAGAAATAGGGATTGTTGACAATTACAAAATTCTTGGTGTTCATTTCTCCTCTACTTTAACTTGGGACACACATGTAAGCTATCTATGTAAAAAACTATCCTCTGTGACAGGAGAACTATGCCGTTGTCGCGGCATGCTGCCAGCCTCCGCCAAACTACAGATATATTACGCTCTTTTCAATTCACTCCTAAACTACTGTGCATTGGTCTGTTGTACGACAACTAAAGCCAATATAAACAGACTTTTGATATTACAGAAAAAAATTATTCGTCACATCGGAAACCTGGAACCTCTGTCTACGACTAGAGATGCATATAAATTGTTTAATATTGTCAGAGTTGATCACATTTACACATACCGTTTATTATATGTGATGCAATTTTCTCACACATTAGTAAAGAACTTCATTGAACGTCTAGCATGCTTAGAACACCGCCAGCCTAAGCTAAATACAAGGAATTCTAACAAATGGGTTACTCCACATTTCCGTACATACGGCTACAAACACCAATCGCTAGCCTGCAACTTACCGTTTATTCTCAACAAATATGTAGATATTGCAGGTTACAGTAGGAAGCAACTGAGACAGTATTTTGTTCAGTTATGATATTTTGTTTCAATTGTAATATTTTGTATTCGTTGTCTCCTTTTCTTTCCGTGCGCTTCTCGTTTTTGTAAGTAAAATGCTTTTTTTTTTCTAGTGTCCAAATGTTTCTTTTTTGCAGAAACGCATGTTTTTCTGCTCTGCATATATCCATTTGCTGTCATTACTACGGTGCACTATGACATAGTTATTTATAATGCAGTCATGACTACTATCGTTTTCCTCATATATATATATATATATATATATATATATATATATACTACAGTGTTTTGATCATGTGCCAAGTTGATGTTGCCATGTAAGGTCTTTTGGGCCCTGTCAAGCTACTATCGTAGCTTTTAGCCCAAAATGACCATCCAGTTTCTGTTTCTTTTACTGGAAATAAATAAAGATTGAAAATGAAATTTCGTCTGCAGCGGTTGCGGCAAACAGTAGTTTCGTTTTGACTCGGTGCGCGCGTCGGCTGCGTGCCTTCATAACTGCGTAGTCTCCATCCATGATCGCGTCGATAGCGACTTAGGATTCGTCCATAGTTGTTCCAGCGAATGGTAGTTTCGTTTTTACATGGTGCGTGCGTCGGCCGCCTGCCTTCTGAACCGCAAGGTCGCCGTCCATGATCGCGACGATAACGGCCGCGGTTTCGTCAGAAGCGGTTGCGGCAAGCAGTAGTTGCGCTTTGACTGAGTGCAAAAACGTCAAAGATTAAGAGCACCGGTTACAGCGTGATGGGCAGACGATTTGTTGGCGACCAGCTCCCTAGCGAAAAAATAACCGGACGTGCGCGCGGTAGTGAAAAGCGTGACTTCAGATGAAGCCGCGTGCCGCGACCGCGCTGCGAAGGATGTTGCGAGGCCTTCACCGCTGCTAGCCCTTAATCAGTCATGACAAGAATTTAAGCTTCCTCACTGCTTTTGTGCAAAATATAAACAAGATTTGCTGATACATTCAGTAAATAAAAGCGTGTTGACCTAGTAAGCATTCATTTATTGTTTTCTTGATACTCTGTATAATTCTACATTAGTTTAATTAGGACATTTTAATTCGAGTAATTCGGGGGAAGAGGTTCCTTGGTGTTTCATGGAGCTTAGCAGGGTTCTCCGGAGCGAACGTGCTTGAAAACCCCTGACATAGACGTAAGCCGATTTCTATATGCTTTGAATTCTGCTAACAGCACTGGGTCCTTGGTTTTCACAAATCTTGCGTACAAGGCGTTTTTATGCTCTATCATTATTAACAATCTGCGAGTGATGCAAGGCTTGCGTGCCTTTTTAGGCTTATTTATTTTCTGAAATGGGAAGTTGGCGTTATAAAGGCTTTTAAAAATGTTGATGATACTAAAGTGGGCAACATCGCTATCCTTTGATTCGTAGACAACACTACAAGTTTCTTGACCGATAACTTGCCGAAAGGATTCGGGCTGCCGTGGCGTTATTACTTGAACATAACGGGTGTTTGAACCATTTTGCCTTGGAAGATGATCTTTTGCTACTAGCATGAATATACCGAAATGGTCACTAATGCTTGTATACATGACATCAGCTGTTATTATATCCGTATTAATATTTGTAATGAAAAAATCAAGTAATGAGTTACCATCTGAGGAAATACGCGTAGGACTTGTGATCATATTAGAAGCACCATTAGCAACAATGATCGAAGCAAGTTATTTTTGCTGACATGTAGATGCAAGCAAGTTCACAGTAAGGTCGCCGCCGAGGACGAACTCTAAAGTGTGCTCTGAAGCATAAGCAAGAAAACAATCAAGAGAACTAATAAATTGCTTGCCTCTAACAATCACAGAACAATCACAGGACTTCTCAGTGTAAGGACCTCATAGTGACAATTCACATTCGTAAACCGAGGCACACATTAGACGAATACGTCTTCTTTCATCAGAAGCGTAACACCACCGCCGCGCTTATTTTCATGATTTCTAAAGCAGCAATGATAACCAGGAGGAGAAAAGGCACATGACGCTCCTTGATGCCAAGTTTCTGTCAGCATTACTGCTGTGATGGGTAAACGAAAATTTTCTAATAACAATGCCATTTCATCGTCCTTATTTACAAGTGCCTTACGTTTTGGTGAAAGAACGTCATGGCTGGCTTTTTAACAGCGAAGCTGTTTAAGCCAGCCGTAATTTGTGGTGCGTAGCTGTGGTAGCCATGGCAACCCGGAGAAAGAGGAAACCTTGTGCATGCACACGCGGTCTCCTCCTTGCCAGCTTTCTACCTTCCGGACCCCTGCCTCTTTTCTCTCCGTTGCGCGCTGAGACAGGAGAAAAAAAAAGGCGAACGCTTGCACTAGTCCGCGCAAAGCTCAAGACACAGCGAAGCTGGCCGACTGATATCGAGCTGCTAGCCTCCAACGCATTCGGCGTCGGCAAGCTGCAGCGTTCTTGGCACTGTGGCAACCTTGGTTAGCCTGCCTGCGTTTGTGGCATGCCAGGAGCGCTGTCGCACGTAGGCGCCCACGCGTCCTGCGCTAGTCACGCGAAATGTCGCGAAAGGGAAGGTACTTTCGAAAATGATCGCTCGAGAATACCTTCCTACATGCGTAGTTAGGTTCATACCTAGCAGCAGCAGCCAGTAAGCTTCGCTGTACCTAAGCTTTCCGCGACCGAGTGCAAACGTGCCTGATTTTTTTGCATTGCCAAACTGTTTGATTTCGGACGGTTTGAAGCACATAATCTGTCTAGTTTACAGAGACTACTATTAGCTTTACTGCTCAATTTTCGCAAAGTCATCAGCATGACTGATGGGTATGACAGGCGTTCCTTCAGATTTCCGCCCAAAAATTTTGCCGTTCTTTGTCCAAGCGTATTTCCAACCACATAGTTTTCGTTTTGCATTTGCTGCACCGAAGATGCGCTTGGTGGCAGGACACAAGTGTTCATTGGCAAATATTGGAATCTGTGGTTCAAATCCAATGTCTTCCGACGACATGTTTTGCCATTTCATCGTTTTGCCTTTGCAAGAAAAGAGTCACGTCTTGCCCTGCGTACGAACTAAACAATTATTGGCGCATTTGTGTTACGCACAGATTGAACGAGGTGGCGCGCTTCTATGTCGCTTTCATTCAAAGGCATAGATATTGCTGCTCCAACCTTCTTCAATACGTCCAAGGTGGCCTCACCCGATGTCTGCGGCACACCTTTTAGTTCGATATTAAAGCGTCGACTGTACAACTCAGTTTGCACGAGTCTCACTTCATGCGCGTTCACTTCTGTACTTAGTGCATCACGTTCCTCTTGCAAAGTTTTTACAGCTTTCTTTAATTCACCATTTATTTTCTCTACCTGAAGTATGGATTTTCTCATGCTCTCAAAGTTGTCATTATTATAGCCATTATTATCTCTCTGATATCCTTTCTCAGCTGCCATTCCAGGCTTTCACGCAACTCGCGCATTTCCTGCTTGAACTCACTTTTCTTTTAATCAAAAAGCTTAACAAGTTCGTTTGACATTCGGAAACTTACAATAAAAAAAAGAAGTAAAGTTGTGGCAGCAGCTGAGGCAGCGGATTAAAAAGTTCAAAGCAGATTTCTGCGCTATCACCAACCTGCAAAATGTACAAGGTGAAAATTGTAGCGACCGTCGCTTCCGCCGCCGCAGCTGCAAAATGAAGACGGGGTTGCTTGCTGCTGGCATTATAGCTGTGGGCAGTTGACGTGAGCTGTAGTGGCCAATGGGAGACGCCCTCCTGTTACGCTGTCTTGTCACGATGCACACGTTGTAGATATGCAGAGGTACAGTTGTACACGCTGCAATGAGCGAGCACGATCTTTGCTTCTTTAGAGTTAGGGATCAGATGATCTTGCTACAGGAGGCTTTAATACGGGAATTCTGCAAAATGTACAAGGTGAAAGTTGTAGCGACCGTCGCTTCCGCCGCCGGAGCTGCAAAATGAAGACGGGGTTGCTTGCTGCTGGCATTATTGCTGTGGGAAGTTGACGTCAGCTGTAGTGGCCAATGGGAGACGCCCTCCTGTTACGCTGTCTTGTCACGATGCACACATTGTAGATATGCAGAGGTACAGCTGTACTCGCTGCAATGAGCGAGCCCGATCTTTCCTTCTTTAGTGGCAGGGATCAGATGATCTTGCTACAGGAGGCTTTAATACGGGAATTCTGCAAAATGTACAAGGTGAAAGTTGTAGCGACCGTCGATTCCGCCGCCGCAGCTGCAAAATGAAGACGGGGTTGCTTGCTGCTGGATTATAGCTTTGGGCAGTTGACGTCAGCTGTAGTGGCCAATGGGAGACGCCCTCCTATTACGCTGTCTTGTCACGATGCACACGTTGTAGATATGCAGAGGTACAGTTGTACTCGCTGCAAAGAGTGAGCACGATTTTTGCTTCTTTAGTGGGAGGGATCAGATGATCTTGCTACAGGAGGCTTTAATACGGGAATTCTGCAAAATGTACAAGGTGAAAGTTGTAGCGACCGTCGCTTCCGCCGCCGCAGCTGCAAAATGAAGACGGGGTTGCTTGCTGCTGGATTTATAGCTGTGCGCAGTTGACGTCAGCTGTAGTGGCCAATGGCAGACGCCCTCCTGTTACGCTGTCTTGTCACGATGCACACGTTGTAGATATGCAGAGGTACAGTTGTACACGCTGCAATGAGCGAGCACGATCTTTGCTTCTTTAGTGGCAGGGATCAGATGATCTTGCTACAGCAGGCCTTAATACGGGAATTCTCTGCAGAATGTACAAGGGGAAAGTTGTAGCGACCGTCGCTTCCGCCGCCGCAGCTGCAAAATGAAGACGGGGTTGCTTGCTGCTGGATTTATAGCTGTGCGCAGTTGACGTCAGCTGTAGTGGCCAATGGCAGACGCCCTCCTGTTACGCTGTCTTGTCACGATGCACACGTTGTAGATATGCAGAGGTACAGTTGTACACGCTGCAATGAGCGAGCACGATCTTTGCTTCTTTAGTGGCAGGGATCAGATGATCTTGCTACAGGAGGCTTTAATACGGGAATTCTGCAAAATGTACAAGGTGAAAGTTGTAGCGACCGTCGCTTCCGCCGCCGCAGCTGCAAAATGAAGACGGGGTTGCTTGCTGCTGGCATTATTGCTGTGGGAAGTTGACGTCAGCTGTAGTGGCCAATGGGAGACGCCCTCCTGTTACGCTGTCTTGTCACGATGCACACGTTGTAGATATGCTGAGGTACAGCTGTACTCGTTGCAATGAGCGAGCCCGATCTTTGCTTCTTTAGTGGCAGGGATCAGATGATCTTGCTACAGGAGGCTTTAATACGGGAATTCTGCAAAATGTACAAGGTGAAAGTTGTAGCGATCGTCGCTTCCGCCGCAGCTGCAAAATGAAGACGGGGTTGCTTGCTGCTGGATTATAGCTGTGGGCAGTTGACGTCAGCTGTAGTGGCCAATGGGAGACGCCCTCCTATTACGCTGTCTTGTCACGATGCACACGTTGTAGATATGCAGAGGTACAGTTGTACTCGCTGCAATGAGTGAGCACGATCTTTGCTTCTTTAGTGGCAGGGATCAGATGATCTTGCTACAGGAGGCTTTAATACGGGAATTCTGCAAAATGTACAAGGTGAAAGTTGTAGCGACCGTCGATTCCGCCACCGCAGCTGCAAAATGAAGACGGGGTTGCTTGCTGCTGGATTTAGAGCTGTGCGCAGTTGACGTCAGCTGTAGTGGCCAATGGCAGACGCCCTCCTGTTACGCTGTCTTGTCACGATGCACACGTTGTAGATATGTAGAGGTACAGTTGTACACGCTGCAATGAGCGAGCACGATCTTTGCTTCTTTAGTGGCAGGGATCAGATGATCTTGCTACAGCAGGCCTTAATACGGGAATTCTCTGCAGAATGTACAAGGGGAAAGTTGTAGCGACCGTCGCTTCCGCCGCCGCAGCTGCAAAATGAAGACGGGGTTGCTTGCTGCTGGATTTATAGCTGTGCGCAGTTGACGTCAGCTGTAGTGGCCAATGGCAGACGCCCTCCTGTTACGCTGTCTTGTCACGATGCACACGTTGTAGATATGCAGAGGTACAGTTGTACTCGCTGCAATGAGCGAGCACGACCTTTGCTTCTTTAGTGGCAGGGATCAGATGATCTTGCGACAGGAGACTTTAATACGGGAATTCTGCAAAATGTACAAGGTGAAAGTTGTAGCGACCGTCGCTTCCGCCGCCGCAGCTGCAAAATGAAGACGGGGTTGCTTGCTGCTGGATTTATAGCTGTGCGCAGTTGACGTCAGCTGTAGTGGCCAATGGCAGACGCCCTCCTGTTACGCTGTCTTGTCACGATGCACACGTTGTAGATATGCAGAGGTACAGTTGTACACGCTGCAATGAGCGAGCACGATCTTTGCTTCTTTAGTGGCAGGGATCAGATGATCTTGCTACAGGAGGCTTTAATACGGGAATTCTGCAAAATGTACAAGGGGAAAGTTGTAGCGACCGTCGCTTCCGCCGCCGCAGCTGCAAAATGAAGACGGGGTTGCTTGCTGCTGGATTTATAGCTGTGCGCAGTTGACGTCAGCTGTAGTGGCCAATGGCAGACGCCCTCCTGTTACGCTGTCTTGTCACGATGCACACGTTGTAGATATGCAGAGGTACAGTTGTACTCGCTGCAATGAGCGAGCACGATCTTTGCTTCTTTAGTGGCAGGGATCAGATGATCTTGCTACAGGAGGCTTTAATACGGGAATTCTGCAAAATGTACAAGGTGAAAGTTGTAGCGACCGTCGATTCCGCCACCGCAGCTGCAAAATGAAGACGGGGTTGCTTGCTGCTGGATTTAGAGCTGTGCGCAGTTGACGTCAGCTGTAGTGGCCAATGGAAGACGCCCTCATGTTACGCTGTCTTGTCACGATGCACACGTTGTAGATATGCAGAGGTACAGTTTACACGCTGCAATAAGCGAGCACGATCTTTGCTTCTTTAGTGGCACGGATCAGATGATCTTGCTACAGGAGGCTTTAATACGGGAATTCTGCAAAATGTACAAGGTGAAAGTTCTAGCGACCGTCGCTTCCGCCGCCGCAGCTGAAAAATGAAGACGGGGATGCTTGCTGCTGGATTTATAGCTGTGGGCAGTTGACGTCAGCTGTAGTGGCCAATGGGAGACGCCCTCCTGTTACGCGGTCTTGCCACGATGCACACGTTGTAGATATGCAGAGGTACAGTTGCACTCGCTGCAATGAGCGAACACGATCTTTGCTATTTGAGTGTTAGGGATCAGATGATCTTGCTACAGGAGGCTTTAATACGGGAATTCTGCAAAATGTACAAGGTGAAAGTTGTAGCGACCGTCGCTTCCGCCGCCGCAGCTGCAAAATGAAGACGGGGTTGCTTGCTGCTGGATTTATAGCTGTGCGCAGTTGACGTCAGCTGTAGTGGCCAATGGCAGACGCCCTCCTGTTACGCTGTCTTGTCACGATGCACACGTTGTAGATATGCAGAGGTACAGTTGTACACGCTGCAATGAGCGAGCACGATCTTTGCTTCTTTAGTGGCAGGGATCAGATGATCTTGCTACAGCAGGCCTTAATACGGGAATTCTCTGCAGAATGTACAAGGGGAAAGTTGTAGCGACCGTCGCTTCCGCCGCCGCAGCTTCAAAATGTAGACGGGGTTGCTTGCTGCTGGATTTATAGCTGTGCGCAGTTGACGTCAGCTGTAGTGGCCAATGGCAGACGCCCTCCTGTTACGCTGTCTTGTCACGATGCACACGTTGTAGATATGCAGAGGTACAGTTGTACACGCTGCAATGAGCGAGCACGATCTTTGCTTCTTTAGTGGCAGGGATCAGATGATCTTGCTACAGGAGGCTTTAATACGGGAATTCTGCAAAATGTACAAGGTGAAAGTTGTAGCGACCGTCGCTTCCGCCGCCGCAGCTGCAAAATGAAGACGGGGTTGCTTGCTGCTGGCATTATTGCTGTGGGAAGTTGACGTCAGCTGTAGTGGCCAATGGGAGACGCCCTCCTGTTACGCTGTCTTGTCACGATGCACACGTTGTAGATATGCAGAGGTACAGCTGTACTCGCTGCAATGAGCGAGCCCGATCTTTGCTTTTTAGTGGCAGGGATCAGATGATCTTGCTACAGGAGGCTTTAATACGGGAATTCTGCAAAATGTACAAGATGAAAGTTGTAGCGACCGTCGCTTCCGCCGCCGCAGCTGCAAAATGAAGACGGGGTTGCTTGCTGCTGGATTATAGCTGTGGGCAGTTGACGTCAGCTGTAGTGGCCAATGGGAGACGCCCTCCTATTACGCTGTCTTGTCACGATGCACACGTTGTAGATATGCAGAGGTACAGTTGTACACGCTGCAATGAGCGAGCACGATCTTTGCTTCTTTAGTGGCAGGGATCAGATGATGTTGCTACAGCAGGCCTTAATACGGGAATTCTCTGCAGAATGTACAAGGGGAAAGTTGTAGCGACCGTCGCTTCCGCCGCCGCAGCTGCAAAATGAAGACGGGGTTGCTTGCTGCTGGATTTATAGCTGTGCGCAGTTGACGTCAGCTGTAGTGGCCAATGGCAGACGCCCTCCTGTTACGCTGTCTTGTCACGATGCACACGTTGTAGATATGCAGAGGTACAGTTGTACACGCTGCAATGAGCGAGCACGATCTTTGCTTCTTTAGTGGCAGGGATCAGATGATCTTGCTACAGGAGGCTTTAATACGGGAATTCTGCAAAATGTACAAGGTGAAAGTTGTAGCGACCGTCGCTTCCGCCGCCGCAGCTGCAAAATGAAGACGGGGTTGCTTGCTGCTGGCATTATTGCTGTGGGAAGTTGACGTCAGCTGTAGTGGCCAATGGGAGACGCCCTCCTGTTACGCTGTCTTGTCACGATGCACACGTTGTAGATATGCAGAGGTACAGCTGTACTCGCTGCAATGAGCGAGCCCGATCTTTGCTTTTTAGTGGCAGGGATCAGATGATCTTGCTACAGGAGGCTTTAATACGGGAATTCTGCAAAATGTACAAGGTGAAAGTTGTAGCGACCGTCACTTCCGCCGCCGCAGCTGCAAAATGAAGACGGGGTTGCTTGCTGCTGGATTTATAGCTGTGCGCAGTTGACGTCAGCTGTAGTGGCCAATGGCAGACGCCCTCCTGTTACGCTGTCTTGTCACGATGCACACGTTGTAGATATGCAGAGGTACAGTTGTACACGCTGCAATGAGCGAGCACGATCTTTGCTTCTTTAGTGGCAGGGATCAGATGATCTTGCTACAGGAGGCTTTAATACGGGAATTCTGCAAAATGTACAAGGTGAAAGTTGTAGCGACCGTCGATTCCGCCACCGCAGCTGCAAAATGAAGACGGGGTTGCTTGCTGCTGGATTTATAGCTGTGCGCAGTTGACGTCAGCTGTAGTGGCCAATGGGAGACGCCCTCCTGTTACGCTGTCTTGTCACGATGCACACGTTGTAGATATGCAGAGGTACAGTTTACACGCTGCAATGAGCGAGCACGATCTTTGCTTCTTTAGTGGCACGGATCAGATGATCTTGCTACAGGAGGCTTTAATACGGGAATTCTGCAAAATGTACAAGGTGAAAGTTCTAGCGACCGTCGCTTCCGCCGCCGCAGCTGCAAAATGAAGACGGGGATGCTTGCTGCTGGATTTATAGCTGTGGGCCGTTGACGTCAGCTGTAGTGGCCAATGGGAGACGCCCTCCTGTTACGCGGTCTTGCCACGATGCACACGTTGTAGATATGCAGAGGTACAGTTGTGCTCGCTGCAATGAGCGAACACGATCTTTGCTATTTGAGTGTTAGGGATCAGATGATCTTGCTACAGGAGGCTTTAATACGGGAATTCTGCAAAATGTACAAGGTGAAAGTTGTAGCGACCGTCGATTCCGCCGCCGCAGCTGCAAAATGGAAGACGGGGTTGCTTGCTGCTGGATTTATAGCTGTGCGCAGTTGACGTCAGCTGTAGTGGCCAATGGGAGACGCCCTCCTGTTACGCTGTCTTGTCACGATGCACACGTTGTAGATATGCAGAGGTACAGTTTACACGCTGCAATGAGCGAGCACGATTTTTGCTTCTTTAGTGGGAGGGATCAGATGATCTTGCTACAGGAGGCTTTAATACGGGAATTCTGCAAAATGTACAAGGTGAAAGTTGTAGCGACCGTCACTTCCGCCGCCGCAGCTGCAAAATGAAGACGGGGTTGCTTGCTGCTGGATTTATAGCTGTGCGCAGTTGACGTCAGCTGTAGTGGCCAATGGCAGACGCCCTCCTGTTACGCTGTCTTGTCACGATGCACACGTTGTAGATATGCAGAGGTACAGTTGTACACGCTGCAATGAGCGAGCACGATCTTTGCTTCTTTAGTGGCAGGGATGAGATGATCTTGCTACAGCAGGCCTTAATACGGGAATTCTCTGCAGAATGTACAAGGGGAAAGTTGTAGCGACCGTCGCTTCCGCCGCCGCAGCTTCAAAATGAAGACGGGGATGCTTGCTGCTGGATTTATAGCTGAGGGCAGTTGACGGCAGCTGTAGTGGCCAATGGGAGACGCCCTCCTGTTACGCTGTCTTGTCACGATGCACACGTTGTAGATATGCAGAGGTACAGTTGTACTCGCTGCAATGAGCGAGCACGATCTTTGCTTCTTTAGTGGCAGGGATCAGATGATCTTGCGACAGGAGGCTTTAATACGGGAATTCTGCAAAATGTACAGGGTGAAAGTTGTAGCGACCGTCGCTTCCGCCGCCGCAGCTGCAAAATGAAGACGGGGTTGCTTGCTGCGGGATTTATAGCTGTGCGCAGTTGACGTCAGCTGTAGTGGCCAATGGCAGACGCCCTCCTGTTACGCTGTCTTGTCACGATGCACACGTTGTAGATATGCAGAGGTACAGTTGTACACGCTGCAATGAGCGAGCACGATCTTTGCTTCTTTAGTGGCAGGGATCAGATGATCTTGCTACAGCAGGCCTTAATACGGGAATTCTCTGCAGAATGTACAAGGGGAAAGTTGTAGCGACCGTCGCTTCCGCCGCAGCAGCTTCAAAATGAAGACGGGGTTGCTTGCTGCTGGATTTATAGCTGTGGGCAGTTACGGCAGCTGTAGTGGCCAATGGGAGACGCCCTCCTGTTACGCTGTCTTTTCACGATGCACACGTTGTAGATATGCAGAGGTACAGTTGTACCTCAAGGATTCTTCCGGCAGACTAGCCCGTTGGAGCCTGTGATTACAAGAGTACGACATTACCGTTGCCTACTGATCTGGCAGGAAGTACAGTGGCGCTCACTGTTTGTCACGCGCGCCTCTCCCTACGACATCATCGGACCCTGACTGCGACTTGCCATTTGTCGGCGTTGTTGACGCGGTCAAGATGGCTGAGCACCAGCGCGTTGACTCGCGTACCTGCCGCTAATCGAGCACCTTCAAGGAGTTGAAGCTGCTTTACCTCGCTCGCTCGCGCGCAGCCAATCATCGTACTGTCTGCGCAACAACGTCCTTTACAAGAAAAACTGCGGAAGCGGTACAGAAACGTAGCTCCTTGTCGTACCGTCGGCGCTGCGCCTTGACGTTTTGCAAGTCTGCCATGATGAGCCATGTGCGGGACACGTGGGCTTCACTAAGACGTTGGCAAAGATACGACAGAGGTATTACTGGTGCATCAGTACGTGAAGACGTTCCGTGAATGCCAGCGCTGCCAGAAACCGCCCGTTAAACGTTCTGGCTTTCTCCACACTCTAGATCCTCCTCAAGCACCATTCTAACCCATAGGAATTGATCTACATGGTCTATTCCCAGTAACCTCGTCGCGCAACAGAGGGATAGTCGTCGCTACCGACTACTTAACTCGGTACGCCGAAACAGAAGCTATTCCCCAGGGAAACTCTTATAAGGTGGCCAAATTCTTTGTCCGCCACATCGTCCTGCGGCATGGTGCACCCTCTGTTGTCATCACAAATCGCGGTGCGGCATGCACAGCTGAACTAATGCAGGACTTTCTGCAGTTAACACATAGCTCTCAAGGCAAGAGCACTGCGTATCACCCTTAAATCATTGGATTAACGGAACGTCTGAACAGAACGCTGGCTGATATTCTCTCCATGTATGTCGACGTAGAGCACAAGACGTGGGACGAGATTTTACCCTATGTGACCTTCGCACATAACACGGCTGTAGAGGAGACCACACAGTTTACGCCGTTCCATCTTGTACACGAGCGCCACGTCACATCTAGACTTGACGCCATGCTACCTGTGGCTGATAATCGCCCAACCAGCGAACCCGTTGAACACGGCGAAGAGTTCGTACAAAGAGCCAACAGTTAGCCACTGTCGACGTCGGTGGTTTGATTATGTAGCCCGACGAGAAATTTTTATTTTCGCATGGCTTGGGTTTTTCGTATGCCAACATCAACGGCAACATCTACACAATTTGAAGAGTTTCAGCTGTATTCGAATCCTGGTGTTAGGAGGGATTGAAACACCAACAAGGCGATCCATGATGTCGTGGCAATAAGGATAAGTGCGTTGATTGGCGGAAAACACAGAAGGGCGGCTCAATGGCAACTGGGTCAGTGAATAAATACGTAAAACTGAAGAGGCAACGTCCGCGCGGCCAAGTTGACAAGGTGACGTAACAGGATCGAAAGGTGGGGGTAGCGGCCAACGGGAAAGTGCGTGGGCGTCTTGGTGCTTCCTTCCGAACTTATAAACGACACCGAAATCATATGCGTGTATCTGAAGATCCAGCGGCCAAGGCGTCCTGACAAGTTTTGCAGCGAAAGGTCTATATGGCTAGGCGAAACGAAAAACCTTTTGTCCCATGTTTCTCTAAACATCTCCATTGTCTGCGCTGTCAGTTACGTCGTTCTTACGTCACACGAAAGCGCGCGCGCCATTGGCAGCGCCGTTAGTGACGTCATCATCATCATCATCATTTATTGTCCCTTAAGGGCCCTGGGTTTGGGCATTACATAAGGAGAGGGTATCGAAAGAAAAATATATGTCGTTATATAAATATACGTCGTTAGCGAACGCGTTCCCGCCATTGCCGCGTTGACGCTGCTCTGCCCGCAACGCCTTCTCCTCGGCTCACCGTTGTCGCATGCGTTCGACATCTGGAGTTAGCTTGGAATCGTGATTAGCAGCATCTGCCCGCCTTTGGCGCTTGCGTTCCACTTTGCGATTTCAACGTGGACGTTTCGTCGCAGTCGAAGCCAAAGTGCCACTCGAGAAACTCCCGCCGAAAGCGGGCGTTGGCCCCGGCGAACGCATTCCCGCCATTCACCCCTTCTAAGGCTGACAGACTTCGTACGGCAGTGGGAGGCACTGCTCGCAAGCGAGGGCCGGGAGAGCCAACTGGCCCTCGTGGACCAAGCTCAGCGAGCCGCTAGAGCCAGTGAAGCCCTGGACTGAGGGCCCCACCCAGACCTGCCGTTAAACCTTTTACCTATTTAATAAAGTTTTATTGCGATAGCAATTATATGGACACTTCAACCGGATTTCTGCCGTCGTCGTCGCCGTCGCCGTCAGGTTCCCTATAGATAAAATCTTCGCCGCGCGCCGTATGCCCGAGCGGAAGCGTGCGGGGACGCGCGCTATCACGGAGAGCGAACGCACTGAATCTCCCACGCGCAAGCAAGGAAGCGGGAAGCCAGCGCCGGAGGGAGCTGAGGGGGGGGGGGGGGGGGCGCACTTCTACTCTGCCAGCAACCGCGCTTGTCGCTCGCTCGCACCGTCGCTTATCCCCACACGGCTCTGTCCTTTATGCGCCGTGCATTCGCCGCTCAGTTTCCGTTGAAGCGATATACCGTACGTACCTTCGCCCGCTGCTTGCTGCCAGCATTTTGACAGTCGTTGTCTGCAGTCATTCAGTGTGATCTATTCATGTTTGTTTGTTCGCGCTCACACCACGCTTGTTCATTCAGTTAGTAATAGTCGGGCCACATTTTCCAACGCACGCTACACATGCAATGCTGCCCGGATCGGCAGTGCAGCGCTACAGGTGTGTCCCTTCGCCCGCGCTGCCCACGGGAAGCGCTTCTCATGAACACCACCGTTTCACACGCGCCTTCTCGTGGTCATCGAGTCTCTCTTCATGTCGGTCTACTTACGACGCAGCACACCTGCTTACTTAATCAGCTCATGTTTACTACAATTCATATTGACACGTACACATGTTTATCTTTCACCGGTGGCCGCTTTCCACCGGCTGACACGTGACAATATTGCTACCAAAGCCGCTCAGCTTACTTCGTATGACATTGCTGTGTTGCTATCGCATTCATTGCTTCGCCCTTAGGGCAAAACTGGGACATTTTTTTCCTCCTCCCGCCATTGACACGTTGACGCTGCTGTGCCCGCAACTCCTCCTCCTCGGCTCGCCGTTGTCGCATGCATTCGATATCTTGAGTTAGCTTCGAATCGTGATTAGCAGCATCTGCCCACCATTGGCGCTTGCGTTCCGCTTCGCGATTTCAACGTGGACGTTTCGTCGCAGTCGAAGCCAAAGTGCCGCTCGAGAAACTCCCACCGAAAGCGGGCGTTGGCCCCGGCGAACGCATTCCCGCAATTGCCACGTTGACGCTGCTCTGCCCGCAACGCCTCCCCCTCGGCTCGCCGTTGTCGCATGCATTCGATATCTCGAGTTAGCTCGGCGTCGTGGTGAGCAGCATCTGCCCGCCATTGGCGCTTGCCTGCCGCTTCGCGATTTCAACGTGGGCGTTTCGTCGCAGCCGAAGCAAAAGTGCCGCTCGAGAAACTCCCACCGAAAGCGGGCGTTGGTGCCGGCGAACGCATTCCCGCCATTGCCACGTTGACGCTGCTCTGCCCGCAACGCCTCCCCCTCGGCTCGCCGTTGTCGCATGCATTCGATATCTCGAGTTAGCTCGGCGGCGTGGTGAGCAGCATCTGCCCGCCATTGGCGCTTGCGTTCCGCTACGCGATTTCAACGTGGGCGTTTCATCGCAGCCGAAGCCAAAGTGGCGCTCGAGAAACACCCGCTGAAACCGGGCGTTGGCCCCGGCGAACGCATTCCCGCCATTGCCACGTTGACGGTGCTCTGCCCGCAACGCCTCCCCCTCGGCTCGCCGTTGTCGCATGCATTCGATATCTCGAGTTAGCTCGGCGGCGTGGTGAGCAGCATCTGCCCGCCATTGGCGCTTGCGTTCCGCTTCGCGATTTCAACGTGCACGTTTCGTCGCAGTCGATGCCAAACTGCCGCTCGAGAAACTCCCGCCGAAAGCGGGCGTTGGCCCCGGCGAACGCATTCCCGCCATTGCCACGTTGACGCTGCTGTGCCCGCAACGCCTCCCCCTCGGTTCGCCGTTGTCGCATGCATTCGATATCTTGAGTTAGCGTGGAATCGTGATTAGCAGCATCTGCCCACCATTGGCGCTTGCGTTCCGCTTCGCGATTTACACGTGGACGTTTCGTCGCAGTCGAAGCCAAACTGCCGCTCGAGAAACTCCCGCCGAAAGCGGGCGTTGGCCCCGGCGAACGCATTCCCGCCATTGCCACGTTGACGCTGCTCTGCCCGCAACGCCTCTTCTTCGACTCGCCGTTGTCGCATGCATTCGATATCTTGAGTTAGCTTGGAATCGTGATTAGCAGCATCTGCCCGCCATTGGCGCTTGCGTTCCGCTTCGCGATTTCAACGTGGACGTTTCGTCGCAGCCGAAGCCAAACTGCCGCTCGAGAAACACCCGCCGAAAGCGGGCGTTGGCCCCGGCGAACGCATTCCCGCCATTGCCACGTTGACGCTGCTCTGCCCGCAACGCCTCCTCTTCGGCTCGCCGTTGTCGCATGCATTCGATATCTTGAGTTAGCTTGGAATCGTGATTAGCAGCATCTGCCCACCATTGGCGCTTGCGTTCCGCTTCACGATTTCAATGTGGACGTTTCGTCGCAGTCGAAGCCAAAGTGCCGTTCGAGAAACTTCCGCCGAAAGCGGGTGTTGGCCCCGGCGAACGCATTCCCGCCATTGCCACGTTGACGCTGCTCTGACCGCAACGCCTCCTCTTCGGCTCGCCGTTGTCGCATGCATTCGATATCTTGAGTTAGCTTGGAATCGTGATTAGCAGCATCTGCCCACCATTGGCGCTTGCGTTCCGCTTCGCGATTTCAACGTGGACGTTTCGTCGCAGTCGAAGCCAAAGTGCCGCTCGAGAAACTCCCACCGAAAGCGGGCGTTGGCCCCGGCGAACGCATTCCCGCCATTGCCACGTTGACGCTGCTCTGCCCGCAACGCCTCCTCTTCGGCTCGCCGTTGTCGCATGCATTCGATATCTTGAGTTAGCTTGGAATGGTGATTAGCAGCAGCTGCCCACCATTGGCGCTTGCGTTCCGCTTCGCGATTTCAACGTGGGCGTTTCGTCGCAGCCGAAGCCAAAGTGCCGGTGGAGAAACACCCGCTGAAATCGGGCGTTGGCCCCGGCGAACGCATTCCCGCCATTGCCACGTTGACGCTGCTCTGCCCGAAACGCCTCCCCCTCGGCTCGCCGTTGTCACATGCATTCGATATCTCGAGTTAGCTCGGCGGCGTGGTGAGCAGCATCTGCACGCCATTGGCGCTTGCGTGCAGCTTCGCGATTTCAACGTGGACGTTTCGTCGCAGTCGAAGCCAAAGTGCCGATCGAGAAACTCCCACCGAAAGCGGGCGTTGGCCCCGGCGAACGCATTCCCGCCATTGCCACGTTGACGCTGCTCTGCCCGCAACGCCTCCTCCTCGGTTCGCCGTTGTCGCATGCATTCGATATCTTGAGTTAGCTTGGAATCGTGAATAGCAGCATCTGCCCACCATTGGCGCTTGCGTTCCGCTTCGCGCTTTGAACGTGGACGTTTCGTCGCAGTCGAAGCCAAAGTGCCGCTCGAGAAACTCCCGCCGAAAGCGGGCGTTGGCCCCGGCGAACGCATTCCCGCCATTGCCACGTTGACGCTGCTGTGCCCGCAACGCCTCCCCCTCGGTTCGCCGTTGTCGCATGCATTCGATATCTCGAGTTAGCTCGGCGGCGTGGTGAGCAGCATCTGCCCGCCATTGGCGCTTGCGTTCCGCTTCGCGATTTCAATGTGGGCGTTTCATCGCAGCCGAAGCCAAAGTAGCGCTCGAGAAACACCCGCTGAAACCGGGCGTTGACCCCAGCGAACGCATTCCCGCCATTGCCACGTTGACGCTGCTCTGCCCGCAACGCCTCCCCCTCGGTTCGCCGTTGTCGCATGCATTCGATATCTCGAGTTAGCTCGGCGTCGTGGTGAGCAGCATCTGCCCGCCATTGGCGCTTGCCTGCCGCTTCGCGATTTCAACGTGGGCGTTTCGTCGCAGCCGAAGCAAAAGTGCCGCTCGAGAAACTCCCACCGAAAGCGGGCGTTGGTCCCGGCGAACGCATTCCCGCCATTGCCACGTTGACGCTGCTCTGCCCGCAGCGCCTCCCCCTCGGCTCGCCGTTGTCGCATGCATTCGATATCTCGAGTTAGCTCGGCGGCGTGGTGAGCAGCATCTGCCCGCCATTGGCGCTTGCGTTCCGCTTCGCGATTTCAACGTGGGCGTTTCATCGCAGCCGAAGCCAAAGTGGCGCTCGAGAAACACCCGCTGAAACCGGGCGTTGGCCCCGGCGAACGCATTCACGCCATTGCCACGTTGACGCTGCTCTGACCGCAACGCCTCCTCTTCGGCTCGCCGTTGTCGCATGCATTCGATATCTTGAGTTAGCTTGGAATCGTGATTAGCAGCATCTGCCCACCATTGGCGCTTGCGTTCCGCTTCGCGATTTCAATGTGGACGTTTCGTCGCAGTCGAAGCCAAAGTGCCGTTCGAGAAACTTCCGCCGAAAGCGGGCGTTGGCCCCGGCGAACGCATTCCCGCCATTGCCACGTTGACGCTGCTCTGACCGCAACGCCTCCTCTTCGGCTCGCCGTTGTCGCATGCATTCGATATCTTGAGTTAGCTTGGAATCGTGATTAGCAGCATCTGCCCACCATTGGCGCTTGCGTTCCGCTTCGCGATTTCAACGTGGACGTTTCGTCGCAGTCGAAGCCAAAGTGCCGCTCGAGAAACTCCCACCGAAAGCGGGCGTTGGCCCCGGCGAACGCATTCCCGCCATTGCCACGTTGACGCTGCTCTGCCCGCAACGCCTCCTCTTCGGCTCGCCGTTGTCGCATGCATTCGATATCTTGAGTTAGCTTGGAATGGTGATTAGCAGCAGCTGCCCACCATTGGCGCTTGCGTTCCGCTTCGCGATTTCAACGTGGGCGTTTCGTCGCAGCCGAAGCCAAAGTGCCGCTGGAGAAACACCCGCTGAAAGCGGGCGTTGGCCCCGGCGAACGCATTCCCGCCATTGCCACGATGACGCTGCTCTGCCCGCAACGCCTCCCCCTCGGCTCGCCGTTGTCGCATGCATTCGATATCTCGAGTTAGCTCGGCGGCGTGGTGAGCAGCATCTGCACGCCATTGGCGCTTGCGTGCAGCTTCGCGATTTCAACGTGGACGTTTCGTCGCAGTCGAAGCCAAAGTGCCGCTCGAGAAACTCCCACCGAAAGCGGGCGTTGGCCCCGGCGAACGCATTCCCGCCATTGCCACGTTGACGCTGCTCTGCCCGCAACGCCTCCTCCTCGGTTCGCCGTTGTCGCATGCATTCGATATCTTGAGTTAGCTTGGAATCGTGAATAGCAGCATTTGCCCACCATTGGCGCTTGCGTTCCGCTTCGCGCTTTGAACGTGGACGTTTCGTCGCAGTCGAAGCCAAAGTGCCGCGCGAGAAACTCCCGCCGAAAGCGGGCGTTGGCCCCGGCGAACGCATTCCCGCCATTGCCACGTTGACGCTGCTCTCCCCGCAACGCCTCCCCCTCGGTTCGCCGTTGTCGCATGCATTCGATATCTTGAGTTAGCTTGGAATCGTGATTAGCAGCATCTGCCAGCCATTGGCGCTTGCGTTCCGCTTCGCGATTTCAACGTGGACGTTTCGTCGCAGCCGAAGCCAAATTGCCGCTCGAGAAACTCCCACCGAAAGCGGGCGTTGGCCCCGGCGAACGCATTCCCGCCATTGCCACGTTGACGCTGCTCTGCCCGCAACGCCTCCTCTTCGACTCGCCGTTGTCGCATGCATTCGATATCTTGAGTTAGCTTGGAATCGTGATTAGCAGCATCTACCCGCCATTGGCGCTTGCGTTCCGCTTCGCGATTTCAACGTGGACGTTTCGTCGCAGCCGAAGCCAAACTGCCGCTCGAGAAACTCCCGCCGAAAGCGGGCGTTGGCCCCGGCGAACGCATTCCCGCCATTGCCACGTTGACGCTGCTCTGCCCGCAACGCCTCCCCCTCGGCTCGCCGTTGTCGCATGCATTCGATATCTCGAGTTAGCTCGGCGGCGTGGTGAGCAGCATCTGCCCGCCATTGGCGCTTGCGTTCCGCTTCGCGATTTCAACGTGGGCGTTTCGTCGCAGCCGAAGCCAAAGTGGCGCTCGAGAAACACCCGCTGAAAGCGGGCGTTGACCCCGGCGAACGCATTCCCGCCATTGCCACGTTGACGCTGCTCTGCCCGCAACGCCTCCCCCTCGGTTCGCCGTTATCGCATGCATTCGATATCTCGAGTTAGCTCGGCGTCGTGGTGAGCAGCATCTGCCCGCCATTGGCGCTTGCCTGCCGCTTCGCGATTTCAACGTGGGCGTTTCGTAGCAGCCGAAGCAAAAGTGCCGCTCGAGAAACTCCCACCGAAAGCGGGCGTTGGCCCCGGCGAACGCATTCCCGCCATTGCCACGTTGACGCTGCTCTCCCCGCAACGCCTCCCCCTCGGTTCGCCGTTGTCGCATGCATTCGATATCTTGAGTTAGCTTGGAATCGTGATTAGCAGCATCTGCCAGCCATTGGCGCTTGCGTTCCGCTTCGCGATTTCAACGTGGACGTTTCGTCGCAGCCGAAGCCAAATTGCCGCTCGAGAAACTCCCACCGAAAGCGGGCGTTGGCCCCGGCGAACGCATTCCCGCCATTGCCACGTTGACGCTGCTCTGCCCGCAACGCCTCCTCTTCGACTCGCCGTTGTCGCATGCATTCGATATCTTGAGTTAGCTTGGAATCGTGATTAGCAGCATCTGCCCGCCATTGGCGCTTGCGTTCCGCTTCGCGATTTCAACGTGGACGTTTCGTCGCAGCCGAAGCCAAACTGCCGCTCGAGAAACTCCCGCCGAAAGCGGGCGTTGGCCCCGGCGAACGCATTCCCGCCATTGCCACGTTGACGCTGCTCTGCCCGCAACGCCTCCTCTTCGACTCGCCGTTGTCGCATGCATTCGATATCTTGAGTTAGCTTGGAATCGTGATTAGCAGCATCTACCCGCCATTGGCGCTTGGGTTCCACTTCGCAATTTCAACGTGCACGTTTCGTCGCAGTCGAAGCCAAACTGCCGCTCGAGAAACTCCCGCCGAAAGCGGGCGTTGGCCCCGGCGAACGCATTCCCGCCATTGCCACGTTGACGCTGCTCTGCCCGCAACGCCTCCCCCTCGGCTCGCCGTTGTCGCATGCATTCGATATCTCGAGTTAGCTCGGCGGCGTGGTGAGCAGCATCTGCCCGCCATTGGCGCTTGCGTTCCGCTTCGCGATTTCAACGTGGGCGTTTCATCGCAGCCGAAGCCAAAGTAGCGCTCGAGAAACACCCGCTGAAACCGGGCGTTGACCCCAGCGAACGCATTCCCGCCATTGCCACGTTGACGCTGCTCTGCCCGCAACGCCTCCCCCTCGGTTCGCCGTTGTCGCATGCATTCGATATCTCGAGTTAGCTCGGCGTCGTGGTGAGCAGCATCTGCCGCCATTGGCGCTTGCCTGCCGCTTCGCGATTTCAACGTGGGCGTTTCGTCGCAGCCGAAGCAAAAGTGCCGCTCGAGAAACTCCCACCGAAAGCGGGCGTTGGTCCCGGCGAACGCATTCCCGCCATTGCCACGTTGACGCTGCTCTGCCCGCAACGCCTCCCCCTCGGCTCGCCGTTGTCGCATGCATTCGATATCTCGAGTTAGCTCGGCGGCGTGGTGAGCAGCATCTGCCCGCCATTGGCGCTTGCGTTCCGCTTCGCGATTTCAACGTGGGCGTTTCATCGCAGCCGAAGCCAAAGTGGCGCTCGAGAAACACCCGCTGAAACCGGGCGTTGGCCCCAGGCGAACGCATTCACGCCATTGCCACGTTGACGCTGCTCTGACCGCAACGCCTCCTCTTCGGCTCGCCGTTGTCGCATGCATTCGATATCTTGAGTTAGCTTGGAATCGTGATTAGCAGCATCTGCCCACCATTGGCGCTTGCGTTCCGCTTCGCGATTTCAATGTGGACGTTTCGTCGCAGTCGAAGCCAAAGTGCCGCTTCGAGAAACTTCCGCCGAAAGCGGGCGTTGGCCCCGGCGAACGCATTCCCGCCATTGCCACGTTGACGCTGCTCTGACCGCAACGCCTCCTCTTCGGCTCGCCGTTGTCGCATGCATTCGATATCTTGAGTTAGCTTGGAATCGTGATTAGCAGCATCTGCCCACCATTGGCGCTTGCGTTCCGCTTCGCGATTTCAACGTGGACGTTTCGTCGCAGTCGAAGCCAAAGTGCCGCTCGAGAAACTCCCACCGAAAGCGGGCGTTGGCCCCGGCGAACGCATTCCCGCCATTGCCACGTTGACGCTGCTCTGCCCGCAACGCCTCCTCTTCGACTCGCCGTTGTCGCATGCATTCGATATCTTGAGTTAGCTTGGAATCGTGATTAGCAGCATCTGCCCACCATTGGCGCTTGCGTTCCGCTTCGCGATTTCAACGTGGGCGTTTCGTCGCAGCCGAAGCCAAAGTGCCGCTGGAGAAACACCCGCTGAAAGCGGGCGTTGGCCCCGGCGAACGCATTCCCGCCATTGCCACGTTGACGCTGCTCTGCCCGCAACGCCTCCCCCTCGGCTCGCCGTTGTCGCATGCATTCGATATCTCGAGTTAGCTCGGCGGCGTGGTGAGCAGCATCTGCACGCCATTGGCGCTTGCGTGCAGCTTCGCGATTTCAACGTGGACGTTTCGTCGCAGTCGAAGCCAAAGTGCCGCTCGAGAAACTCCCACCGAAAGCGGGCGTTGGCCCCGGCGAACGCATTCCCGCCATTGCCACGTTGACGCTGCTCTGCCCGCAACGCCTCCTCCTCGGTTCGCCGTTGTCGCATGCATTCGATATCTTGAGTTAGCTTGGAATCGTGAATAGCAGCATTTGCCTACCATTGGCGCTTGCGTTCCGCTTCGCGCTTTGAACGTGGACGTTTCGTCGCAGTCGAAGCCAAAGTGCCGCTCGAGAAACTCCCGCCGAAAGCGGGCGTTGGCCCCGGCGAACGCATTCCCGCCATTGCCACGTTGACGCTGCTCTCCCAGCAACGCCTCCCCCTCGGTTCGCCGTTGTCGCATGCATTCGATATCTTGAGTTAGCTTGGAATCGTGATTAGCAGCATCTGCCAGCCATTGGCGCTTGCGTTCCGCTTCGCGATTTCAACGTGGACGTTTCGTCGCAGCCGAAGCCAAATTGCCACTCGAGAAACTCCCACCGAAAGCGGGCGTTGGCCCCGGCGAACGCATTCCCGCCATTGCCACGTTGACGCTGCTCTGCCCGCCACGCCTCCTCTTCGACTCGCCGTTGTCGCATGCATTCGATATCTTGAGTTAGCTTGGAATCGTGATTAGCAGCATCTGCCCGCCATTGGCGCTTGCGTTCCGCTTCGCGATTTCAACGTGGACGTTTCGTCGCAGCCGAAGCCAAACTGCCGCTCGAGAAACTCCCGCCGAAAGCGGGCGTTGGCCCCGGCGAACGCATTCCCGCCATTGCCACGTTGACGCTGCTCTGCCCTGCAACGCCTCCTCTTCGACTCGCCGTTGTCGCATGCATTCGATATCTTGAGTTAGCTTGGAATCGTGATTAGCAGCATCTACCCGCCATTGGCGCTTGCGTTCCACTTCGCAATTTCAACGTGCACGTTTCGTCGCAGTCGAAGCCAAACTGCCGCTCGAGAAACTCCCGCCGAAAGCGGGCGTTGGCCCCGGCGAACGCATTCCCGCCATTGCCACGTTGACGCTGCTGTGCCCGCAACGCCTCCCCCTCGGTTCGCCGTTGTCGCATGCATTCGATATCTTGAGTTAGCTTGGAATCGTGATTAGCAGCATCTGCCCACCATTGGCGCTTGCGTTCCGCTTCGCGATTTCAACGTGGACGTTTCGTCGCAGTCGAAGCCAAACTGCCGCTCGAGAAACTCCCGCCGAAAGCGGGCGTTGGCCCCGGCGAACGCATTCCCGCCATTGCCACGTTGACGCTGCTCTGCCCGCAACGCCTCCTCTTCGACTCGCCGTTGTCGCATGCATTCGATATCTTGAGTTAGCTTGGAATCGTGATTAGCAGCATCTGCACGCCATTGGCGCTTGCGTTCCGCTTCGCGATTTCAACGTGGACGTTTCGTCGCAGCCGAAGCCAAACTGCCGCTCGAGAAACTCCCGCCGAAAGCGGGCGTTGGCCCCGGCGAACGCATTCCCGCCATTGCCACGTTGACGCTGCTCTGCCCGCAACGCATCCTCTTCGACTCGCCGTTGTCGCATGCATTCGATATCTTGAGTTAGCTTGGAATCGTGATTAGCAGCATCTACCCGCCATTGGCGCTTGCGTTCCACTTCGCAATTTCAACGTGCACGTTTCGTCGCAGTCGAAGCCAAACTGCCGCTCGAGAAACTCCCGCCGAAAGCGGGCGTTGGCCCCGGCGAACGCATTCCCGCCATTGCCACGTTGACGCTGCTCTGCCCGCAACGCCTCCTCTTCGACTCGCCATTATAGCATGCATTCGATATCTTGAGTTAGATTGGAATCGTGATTAGCAGCATCTACCCGCCATTGGCGCTTGGGTTCCACTTCGCAATTTCAACGTGCACGTTTCGTCGCCGTCGAAGCCAAACTGCCGCTCGAGAAACTCCCGCCGAAAGCGGGCGTTGGCCCCGGCGAACGCATTCCCGCCATTGCCACGTTGACGCTGCTCTGCCCGCAACGCCTCCCCCTCGGCTCGCCGTTGTCGCATGCATTCGATATCTTGAGTTAGCTTGGAATCGTGATTAGCAGCATCTGCACGCCATTGGCGCTTGCGTTCCGCTTCGCGATTTCAACGTGGACGTTTCGTCGCAGCCGAAGCCAAACTGCCGCTCGAGAAACTCCCGCCGAAAGCGGGCGTTGGCCCCGGCGAACGCATTCCCGCCATTGCCACGTTGACGCTGCTCTGCCCGCAACGCCTCCTCTTCGACTCGCCGTTGTCGCATGCATTCGATATCTTGAGTTAGCTTGGAATCGTGATTAGCAGCATCTACCCGCCATTGGCGCTTGCGTTCCACTTCGCAATTTCAACGTGCACGTTTCGTCGCAGTCGAAGCCAAACTGCCGCTCGAGAAACTCCCGCCGAAAGCGGGCGTTGGCCCCGGCGAACGCATTCCCGCCATTGCCACGTTGACGCTGCTCTGCCCGCAACGCCTCCTCTTCGACTCGCCATTATAGCATGCATTCGATATCTTGAGTTAGATTGGAATCGTGATTAGCAGCATCTTCCCGCCATTGGCGCTTGGGTTCCACTTCGCAATTTCAACGTGG